>NC_056726.1:1812537241-1812679741 GCF_019279795.1 Protopterus annectens | reverse complement strand
TACAGGTTTAGTTGATAAAGGAGAGGATGTAGAAGGGTTGGAGAAACGGGTACATGCTCATTTTGTTTAAATAGTTCATTAACGTCATTTAGTAATTTTCTGCTAAGTAGACATATTACTGTATTAGAGATTGCAATGTATGAATTGTTTCTGCAGATATTATTTATTTTATTTGACATTTGATTAATGAAAAGGTCAGACAGACTGGGTAATCTGACTGTGTGTGAACTGGCTGCCTCTTGTAGAATAGAAGTGATTTTTATGCTGATTAATGCTCAGCAAATTTAAGTTGATGCAAGACTGTTGTGGACTATGGTTTTAATTTTGAGTTAGATGCACTTTCTTTAATATGAATAATCAGGAGTGCCATTCTAGAGTCTCATACTTATTGTGTAGCAAATGTATGTTGATACAAAATATGTTCTAGTAACATTTGTAATGAATTACAGTGCAGTCAGTAACTGTACTGCAGTCTCAGTGATGTCCAAGTAGAGAGGTTTGTGCTTATTTAGGAAATGTAAATCGATGCAAAACCTGTGAAGTGTTCAGCTCTGGCAGAAAGACCATCTCAGCCATGCCACACAGAAATGGTACATTTTCTCGCAGTGTGAAAATAGGGTGTCCCACATTTGGACTATTTGTCACACATTACAAGGCTTTGTATTCCACAGTGAGCTTGAGACCTATGTTTCTCATTCAAAACATGATGTAAATAGCGGTAATTCATTTTTTCATGGATTGTACTTAAAAGTTACATTTTTTTTTTGTTTTTGTTAAATAACATTAAAGCTTCTGTTTCCATTTCTTCTGTTTACTGATTTAGTCTTATTCATTTATTTTCATGATACTGAGTGTATTTTGTCCAGTGTTGTATTCTTATTGGATACAAGTGAAGGCATTGCAAGCATGGACAGTGATTCAGACCAGCATTGTGCGGCCATGCCACCCAAGAAGGTAAAGGCCAAGAAAGCTAAAAAGAGAATGTCACAGTTTTGCCATGAATGGTAAACTGATTTGGCATGGTGTGAAGCAGTCCAGGACAATGTGTTCACTGCTCACTGCACGGTTTGTAAAAAGAGCATATCTGTGGTGTACAGTGGAAGAAGTGATTTGCTAACTCACAGCCATTCGCAGACTCACATAAAAGCACACCGTTCCATGAAATCAGCTGCTATTGACAGTTTTTTCAAGAGAGCAGCATTGTTAACTGGAGATGATAGGCAACGGCAGAAGAGTTGGAGAGGATCTATCATGTTGTTCACCATCACATTTCTTACAGTGCTGCAGTCTGTGGCACTAAGCTCGATCACCAGCTGTATCTGAACCAGCCATTTACAAAAAGGTGACCTGTGGCTGCACTAAGGCAGAGAAGTTTCAAAATCAGTCAAGTCAATTGTTAAGGACTTAACTAACAACACAAGATTTTCTTTGTTGACAGATGCATTAAATTTGAAGAATCACACAATGTTTCCCATATGAGTCCAGTATTTCACTATGGAAACTAGCTTTAACAAAAAAAACTCTGGACTTTGTTGAGCTCAACAGTAAACATTCTACTTCTGTATTAAACATGATATTTCAGGTCCTGACTGACAACGATCTTGACATTGCGCACATATCATTGTATTCAGCCAATCATACCATTGCAGTTGTGGGCACAAGCAGTCAGTCTTCACAGAGATGATGAAAGAAATGAGCAAGAGCATCAAAACTAACTGCAATGCACACATTCACAATGTGCTGAAGAAGGTAACTTTTGAACTGGACTGTGATGTTGAAACAACTGTGACTTCAGTGTATCAGCGAACTGCAGAATGGACCTGCAAAAGTTTTTTTGAATTCATGAACTTGGAGTACCATGAACAGTCGAGACATGCACCAATGAGATGGCTGACTCTGGGTCCCACTGTCAGTAGGTTATTGGAATCTTGGCCAGTGATCATTTCGTATTTCGTTTTTCTAGGCAGTGAATGTCCTAAGAGAGTGTGCGCAGATATGAGCATAGAAGAAGACACATGATCAGGAAACAGTGAAGACTGACATCAAGAAAGCTTACTTATGCTTTGTGCAAAATATCTGATGTGTTTTTCAATTATCTGTTCAGAAAGTGGAGTGGGAAGATTTTATGCTTGTTGAGCTGTTTATGGTAATGTAGCACTTGAGAACAAAAAACAAATCACACATAGCAGATATATTTTTCGGGTCCAAAGCACATGCTGTTCTTGAAAATGAAGATATGCAGCCATTACACGTGTCTATTATGGAAAATGTTTGTGCTGCTCTTGAAATTGCTTTGGTGAAAACCAAACTGCAGGTTTTCCCGTATTACAGCATGACCTGCAGTGAGTTTTACAACTTTGTTTTTCATGATGGCAAACTGCAGTTATCAACAAGTAGCAGCCAGAAATGTTATTGAAGAAGGTGCCCAGACTTTGTTTTACCTGTAGTTCTTTGTGGTTCCCTGCATCCACAGTGTTGTTAGCTGCTTTTGTACTGACTTCCATTACTGTCTTTTACTCTTCACTGTAGCAAACCAGTCCCGATAGTCACTTGATACAATATATGGAATTGTTTTAGATGTTTACTGCTTGTACTGTTGTTTGAATTATAGACACTACTATAATACTACTCTAGTCCAAATTAAAGTATTAAGTGATTAAGTATATGTCTCAGGTTGCTGCTAGGCACCACTAGCCATGGTGGATTTTACTGTAGGCTTATTGTTTGTTGTTTCTGGAATACTTGATATGCAATCCAATAAGCAAAAAAAGCATAAATAATTTGATAGCAAAACATATTTTCAGCAGTTATGTGACACTTTTGCACACTAGAAAACTGTCACAAAACTTCTATAAAATACACATTTTATAACAGAAAATTACAAAATGTTCCCAGGGTGATACAATGAAGGCCCCCTCCAAAAATGTTTTTCCTTGTGACTTTGGCGCTCAGATATCTATTGTCCTGGATTTTCTCTTTAAAGTGTTGGCAACCCTCATTGGGGGACATTTCCCAGGGTACTGACTGACATACCTACAGTTTGTATATAGGCATAAGAAGTTATACTGATTTCCAAATTACCTCTTTTGCATGATCTTGCAAGTACACATATTCAACTAGAGTAAACACCTTACCAGTTGGACCCAATGAGTTGGCACTTAAGTAGTATAGCTATGATAAAGAGGACAACTCCCTGCAAAATTATTTTTGGGGGGTCATTTTTGGCACGTATCTGGCAATCAAGCCTCTCATCAATCAAACAAACACTGCTGGATGGGGGTTTTCATCCAAGCAGCCATAATAGTGCTATTTGCTCTCACCAATATCTTGGTAATTTTACCACCTTCTAATTTTTTATAGCCTACCCCCATGAGCACTTCCATTACCACAAGATCAGCCTAGGCAATAACTAGGGGGCACACATGCACTAACAAGAGGGTGAATGCATGCTCTGCCCACATGACCTCATCTTCAAAACATCAGATTCCCACATCATAATGGGTCTCTGCACCCCATCCAAAGCATTGTCATCAGAGCAGCAGTGTGAGCTGGACAGGAACCACCTTGCCTCCTCCCCAGGAATCCCCCCAGGCTGGACATAGCCATCTTCCCCTTGCTGTGCCATAAATTACCCCAGCCACCAGTCAAACTTTGGTCACTTGATCTGTAGTATCCATCTATGTCACTGGTTCAGTAACTTCTTTTACCATGATGAGATATAGACAAAATGAAAACTCCAGCAAAGCTAGAGCTTCCACTGAGTGACCTCCCAAACCTCTTGTATCAGAGGCACATGGGATATATGCAAATGATCCTTATGAACATCAGGTGTTTCAGCTAATTGGCGATTCTGAATGCCCATGACTTGTTTCATCATTTTAATGGACAATTTCAGGCCAATAAAGGCAAACCCTACTAGCTGTGGATATGCATATTTCGGCCTTGTTATGACCTCATCAGCACAGCACAAGCAGAGTGTTTGACAAAGCATTAGAAACACAGGGCTGTCATACCCAGCTGATGTCCATTTTCATTAAATATCCAAAACAACAATCATTTGTTTGTTGTTTGGGATATTTTTGCAGTGACCCTAATGAAAATGGACATCAGCTGGGTATAACAGCCCTGTGTTTCTAATGCTTAGTCAAACACTCTGCTTGTGCTATGCTGATGAGGTCATAACAAGGCCAAAATATGCATATCCACAGCTATTGGGGTTTGGCTTTATTGGCCTGAAATTGTCCATTAAAATGATGAAACAAGTCATGGGCATTCAGAATCACCAATTAGCTGAAACACCTGATGTTCATAAGGATCATTTGCATATATCCCATGTGCCTCTAATACAAGAGGTTTAGGAGGTCACTCAGTGGAAGTTCTAGCTTTGTTGGAGTTTTCATTTTGTTTTTACTGATCGGTTTTTCAGTGACCTTCTCACTCATTGTTTTAGTTTGTTGTTTGGGATATTTTTGCAGTGACCCTAATGAAAATGGACATCAGCTGGGTATAACAGCCCTGTGTTTCTAATGCTTAGTCAAACACTTTGCTTGTGCTGTGCTGATGAGGTCATAACAAGGCCGAAATATGCATATCCACAGATAGTAGGGTTTGACTTTATTGGCCTCAAATTGTCCATTAAAATGACAAAACAAGTCATGGGCATTCAGAATCACCAATTAGCTGAAACACCTGATGTTCATAAGGATCATTTGCATATATCCCATTTGCCTCTGATACAAGATGTTTGGGAGGTCACTCAGTGGAAGTTCTAGCTTTGCTGGAGTTTTCATTTTGTTTTTACCGATTGTTTTTTCAGTGACCTTCTCACTCATTGTTTTAGTATGATAAGATATAGAGGAACCATTGTGTAATGCTGAATTAGATTCTGAATAACATACCTAATGTTTTTTTTTTTCTTTCATTCTATTGGCAATCTGCTGTTATGTAATCATCAGATAAGGATGAGACTATTTATACTTGTTAAAGACATATCTGATTTTATACTAGAATGACATGAGAACAACCTTGTTTGTGGCCCCCAAAGGACTGTTTATAAGGGTCACCAAATTGCTAACACTCGCCCTGTAAGCAGGGTTCCATTCCTAAAGGTAAAGAAAGTGGTTATAGAAAACACAAGAGAAATAAGGCCCTTTAATACAGTGTAGCTGCTTCATCCTGACCATCCACCTAATCTGATTCAGGATACATAAAACAGACAGTCAATATTAGCTGGCCAGAGAATGCTGTTACAAGAAGTCTAATGTTGAGCTATGTCTCATGAGTTCAAAGTAATAAAGAATTGTATCTTGTATTTGATGCTTGTGTTTCTATGACTTACAAGAGTTGACAATAACACACTCATCACTTGTATTTAGTAGAAAATTTTCTGGTGAGACGTGTGCATACTAGCCATATATCCATTCATTGTTTCATATATTTCAGTACATTTATTTAATATAGTTTGGATTTGGATGCACTTACAGAACCTGATTGTAAACTTTCAGTCTCTATTGCTATAAAAATATGTGTATCAGAATCCTGGAATAATGCAGACCAATTAACTCTTCCAATGTATTAATATTTTAAAAATATAAGGTAGAACATGGTGCATTATCATTATGTAGCAGCATCAATATAGCAATGCAGCAAATCATGAGGTAAAATCATGCTACTACATAATAAAACCAAATTTTGGACTGCATTGTTGTAATTATATAAATTATTCATCTCAAGTATTAATGCTGTTGTTTTTCTGTGGTTGTTATTATGTCACTGACTTATTTCTTCATCTTTTTTTAACCATGTTTAACTCCATAGAGAAAAGTGCCTTTTTCAAAAGTGGGCCAGGACCTGTTTTGTTTATAATCACACCATATGCTATCTGAAGTGGTGGGAATATAGATCAGCAGGCTACAACTTCTTTGGAAATCATTAATATATGTTGTAGGCAAGCAGTCTTGACCATCTTCATTTTTATTGCCATTACACTGTATTTACTGATAGACTCCATGTGTTATCATCCTTTTAATTGTCCTTTCAGTTATATCCTTATTTTTTATTCACTTTTTAATAAAGAAAATTCTGACAAAAATGTTCCCGTTAAGAATCAAAATTGTTCTAACAGTGCTTTGAGTCCTTCACTGAAAAAAATAATACTGGCAAAGACTAGCTAAGTGACCCTTCAGTAACAGCACAGACAATGCCAAACTTTAAGGCTTTCTGCTAAGTAATTAGGGTTTCCTCAGTTCAGCTTGAAGCCTTTCCCATATAAACACTTCTATTTGGCATTGTTAATGGTGGGAGAAAATGCAAACGCTATGCACTGACAATGCTTAAAAATGTCTACCTGTTTTCTCTTGTATCTGACCGCCACATCCATGAAACAAGATCCTGCCTTTTATCCCTATCTCTTGCAGTACTTAAGTATGCACACAGTTTCCCAAAGCTCTTGCTGAATGTACACTAAAATATAGTCTTGCAATTGGCATTTGAAAGTAACCTGAGTCACAGCATTATCACAGAGACGGTATTGTTCACAATTCCTGTGAGAAAGCTGTTTGGGAACTGGCACTGCTCAGAGGAAATTATGTTAATATTCTCTCTCTCTCTCTGCCACACTCTTATTCAGTTATCACTGAACACTAACGTGTATTGTTGTCTAGGAAATAAAACAGTGAAAGAAACTTCTCTGTGTGGAAGTTTTTCAATTCCTGTATTAAAAAGCACATAAAATCAGAAAATGGTAGTAAAAGAAGCAAACTTAAAAATGTCCTAAATCAAAAAATAAAAACGTATTTTGAAATATTATTAATATTATACATAATTATTAATTCTAGTAGGTATTCAGAAGTAATACAAGCATAGTAGACAGCTTATTTCCAATCAAAACTCCTTTATTAAGCACACAGACTGGAGATCCAAACCAAACAAAAAATAAACAGAATGGTAGTTTAATCTCATACTTTCTGACTATATAGCTGTTATCAGGTATGGGAGGGGTTTGTTTTGTTGTAAAACAAACCACGAGATTCAGTAAGGTTCCATGCAGGAATAGCTTATTCCTGCATGGAAGTGACCATTTAGGAACAGCATGGCAGTGCACCATCATAGTAATGAAGGCACGCTGCTTGTGCTCCTAAACAGACACAGAGCGTGGACAAGTGCAGGGGGTGTGTCTGAGAGTAGAGCTCTCACAATGCACATGCCCCTGCACTCAGGAAATGCCGTTTGCCAATAACAATGAGCGAGAATGCTCATAGGAGGTTGCATACCTCCCAACTGTACAAATCATAGCATAATGTCCACACATCTGTTGCTCATACAGTTGGCCTGTACCCCAGGTGTACCCTGAAATCACAGGATGATGTCAGGAATGAAGCTGTGAAAAAATGGCATACATATGACTGTCATACATGAAAAACCATCAGAAAACCTATATTAAAACAAATCCTGTTACTCTAGTGACTGTTCCAAGTTCATAAGAACAATAATTAAAATATGTCCGTAGTTGGACCTCATGTTGTCAAGCTTTGTCCAAATAATGTGCATTAAGAGGTTGAGAAGTATGGGGGGTTGCGAGGATGTCTGCCAAATGTGCAGATGCATGCAGAAATCCACAGCAATAAGTGAAACCTGTCCCCTCCAAGAGAAAATAGCAGTAGAACTTTTTTTTATCAAACAGATTCAATTTAACCGTAGGTGCACAGGTTTGCCCATTGCTTAGCTACGCATACTGTAGCTTAACTGGCACAAGAATATAAATATGAAGATACATGCAAATGAAGCAGTACTGCAATAGTGTAGTGCAGAGCATTTGCCTTATGATCAGTCATTCCCGGGTCGATTCTCACTCTAGTAAATTCCATTTTCCATGTCAAATCACTTTATGAACAATTTCTTTTGTTGTATAACCTACTGAACAGCATATATTTGTGAACTGGAGTTTTGCATTAAATGCAGATGTGAGGTGTCATTGTAATAATGTTGCAAAATCCACAGATAAACACAAGTGCCCCATACAGTACATGTATACATGAATCAGGGATACAAATTGAAGGTATAATGTGTAATGAATGATAAATCCATACAGTGTCCAAATCCACCACCTTCACCACCTTGTAAGCAGCAGTAAGTGGGTATAAGCCTGTTTGCGCGGAGGTAATCAATGCCCACACAGGTTAAGCAAAATTAAAGCTAACGCTCTGTAAGCATATTTAACCAGAAGTAAGCATTGCTTACCATCATGAAAACCAATGCAAACTAGCTTACAATTGCTTAAAATTGCCTTAATCACTCTATATCCAACAGCCACTGTTCTGCCCAGCAACAAAATAAACAGCCCTTGCAGGTCTTGAACCCAGGACCCAGTACACTATAGTTAACCAGTAAGCCATCACAGCAGTACATAAGACTGAGGTATCACCAAACAGATCCTCACTATAGGAAAATCAAAATTAACATGTGAAAGGAATCTATATACAGTTTTATGTTGTATAACCTGCTACACAACATAAATATGTGAACTGGAGTACTGCATTAAGTCCAGATGTGAGGTGTCATTGTAATAAATTGTTGAAATCCCCCAGTAAACACAAGGACCTCATGCAGTGTATGTACACATGAATCATGGATACCAAACACACATATAACATGTAATGAATAATAAATCAATCCCAAACAGCAAATAGTGTTCAAATTAAAAATTAAGCAACGCTAAGCATTGCACACCCCTGCTTACTAGGTGTAAGCAATGTGTAGGCCAGCTAAATCAGTTTGCCCATTGGTATACCCTTTTAGGCAATGACAACCTTAGGTAAGCAGGTTTGCCCATAGCTTAGCATTTTCAAAACCGTCCAATCACAGCAAAGTGTGGGAAATCAGCCCTATTTAAACCTAATAGGCAGGAATACATCTCATTACTGGTTGCAGCTTCCTCCTGTAGGCACTATGACTGGTACTGGAGAGGGTGTGCGCTCCTGGGTGCAGCATTGGGGAATCCAGGAGTCCGGAGTCATGGCAGAACTCCTTGTGAAAGACCATGACCAGAGAAGCCTGGGACCATCTTGCCCATGACCTCACCAATATCACTGGCATACCCTGAACTGGTGAGCAGGTCAGGCATCACTATTCCCACCTGAAGTGGAGAAAGGGAGGTCTCTTGGATCAGTGGATCCAAGAGGCTAGGAGGACAGGGGATGTCCCAGCCATGTGTAAGTATCAGTCTACTACCTGTTTAACAATTGCCAGCTCATGTATATTATGGATAGGTATGGCTAAATATTCCTCTTATGTTTTTGACAGAGACAGACGAGTGGGCTATGAACCAGGAAGCCCATGCCTGTAGACTGCAGAGGTTGCATCGCGAGGCAGGTTAGTAATAATCTTGCATGTACTGTCATAAGAAATAAATCTAAAAGTAGTATAAAGTTTATTGCCAGTATAAAACCTGTATTGTGTATGGCATGTACTGAATAAACAAGACAATATGGCAGGAAGAGTCTCATATAGGTTGCATGTAAATAAAAGGTTAACAGCCTGGCAATAAAGGTTTAACTACTGGGCTGCTTGTGTTTATTCTGGTATCATATGGTAATGTAGTGTTGCAAACTCTTAGTAGTGTTGTATTAAGCACTGTTACCCACACAGTGCTACATGAATAAAATGTGTAGGAATGTCTGTATACAACTGTTGTAATCACAATAGGTCATATTGTATAACTGAGAGAGACTTAGAAAGAAAACAGTGGAAAGATAGACAACATAATCCAAATAGCACACTCAAATGAGATGTGAAGTGTTGCATTTTTAGCGCACACAGCCATGGTTCGAATCCTGGGAGTGGTAGTAAGCTGTATGCAGAATCATACCCCACAACTGTACAGATATTGTCAGAAAGTCCAGATAATTGGTGTAAGTCCCTTGCCTGTCACCCTGTCCCCCTGGCAAATCAGCGAGATGATCCCAGAAGTTTAGGCAGCAAATAATGACATACAACTGATTGTCAGACATCATAACTGTCAGAAATATATCCACAAGAACAAACCTGTCACTCTAGCAACTCACCAAAGTGTTATGAGAGTAATAAGCAAAGTATGTCCCAACTCCACCCCCATGTTGTGAAGCTATGTCCAGAGTGTGTGCAGTAACAGAGTGAGACGTATGTGCATAATAATAATGTGGAATCTGGTAATATGTGTGACAACATTCAGGTAGTTTTAACAAACATTCCCCCCACAGGTCTGTCAGATACAAAAATTGTGCGTAGAAATAAAAGATTGAAATCCTGGGCTGGTACTGTTTAGTCTGGTATCGTATGGCAATGTTAGTGCTGCAGTATCTCTGAATAATAATGTATTACTCATCACTGCCATCCACAGTGCTACATAATAAAACTGTCTAAGAAACCCTGTATAAGAAAGGTCAGATTGTAAAACCACTGGAGACTCATAGACAGAATTCTATATAGTACACCCAACTGTGATGTACACTGTTTTATTTTAGCACACACAGCCATGGTTCGAATCCTGGGAGCGGTAGTAAGCTGTATGCAGAATCATACCCCTCGACTGTACAGATCTGTCTGGAATGTCCAGAGAATTGGTCCATATCTGCTGGCTGTTACCCTGTCCCCCTGGCATATCAGCGTGCTAATCTCTGAAATTTAGGCAGTATTTAATGTCATATAACTGACTGTCAGTCCTGTAAATATTTGGAAAATGTCTATGAAAACAAACCTGTCATTGTACAACTCACCAAAGGTTTATGAAGGCAATAAAAAAAATATGTCCCAGTTTCACCTGCATGTTGTCAAGACATGCCCAGAGTGTGTGCAATAAGAGATGGAGAGGTATGTGCATAACATCAACCTGGAATCTGGGAATATGCATAGAAACAATCAGGTAGTGTTAACAAACAATACTTCCACAGGTATACCAGGTAATAGGGGTATACTGCAGGTAAAATACACTTCATGTATATAGTTGTCTACATCCATACCACTGTCCAAACTAAGGCCATAGGGTAGTGTAATAATACCTGTAAGGTACAGATCACAGCAATGACTAGGAAAGTAATGAGAACTACAGGGATATAAAAGTTGTTAATTGACATCTTTCTCTCCCCCTCACCATATCTGCAACAATAATCTAAATACACAACTGAATCGGTATGTGCACAATTAAATCTACTGTTGGGACATATGTCCTATTGTTTGATAAATATTGAAATTTGTTTCTATGCATGTGCCATGTTGAAATATTCCCACATTGGTGGCATGCTGCCATCAATTTACCTGCATGCTGTTGTAATGGCCACTGTGGTCCATATTTGCATGTGTTCTGTTTGCTATGCAACTGTTCCATATCTGGTGTTTTGGGTTAATGGGAATATCTATGCATGCTTTTACACCTAATCCTGGAATGTGTTGTTTATTACTAACCCACATATGTTTTAAAATTGAAACATCATAGCACGTTTGGGAAGGCCAGTCCCAGCGGACCCATCCCTCCCACCTCATCTGGCCATGGCACCGGGCACCAGCACATCTGGGGCCCACCCCGGGACCTCCTCGTCCACTGGTCCTGCAGCACCTTTGGGTGAAACCGACTCAAGGGATGGGGCTCACCCCCCGGGAGTGGGCGTGGACAGGATACTGTCACCCATCGTCAGGTCCAGGGTCTGGTGCATAGCAAGCTCCACAGGGAGTTTGGAGATCTGCTATGCCAGCTTGAGGGCTGGGTGGTGCAACTAGAGGGTCAGCCTACCCCTGCTACTCATCCTCCAGCACAGCCACCTTCGGGACCATGAAGGTGCAGTGGTGACTGCTAAAGGGTGGGGACCTCAGTCCCACTGTTTCCGGTAGGGGGATCATGGGCTTCCAACTTCCAAACACCCCTCCCCATCCAAGGTGCTTACCCCCACATGTGTCATATACTGCCCCTGTATACTGTCCTGTCTGTCTTGGTCTGTTATCCTACCCAACCTACCTCTCCAAATACACCTACTATCCCTCCCCAACATCCCACTCTCACCCTAAAAAAAAAAACTGGCAATCTGTTCTCCCCAAAAAAATCCTGCCCCATACATAGCTGTCCATTTCGCACACATGTCCACTGGACACATGTAATCTGGTCTAATTAGCTTCCCAACATATTATTGTTGTCCTCACCCCTCTCTCAGGGGTATGAGTGTCCAAATCTACCTCCAAATCAGTGTATATGCACAGCTGTTGCTGTAGAAGAAATGGGAAGCTATGGACCTTCCCTACACCTGTCCTGCACATCCCCAGCTATTTTCCCTACTGTCTTTCCCTCTTTGTGTCCCTTTTTCATCACTTTCCTATCAACCCTTTTTCTTTTCTATTAAAGAAATTAGCACAGGGGTAAGCGTGTGTAAGCACTTTTAAGCAGGAGTAAGCAGATTTAAGCTTTTGTGCGTGGGGGTAAGCAATGCCTACACAGGGTAAGCAATTTAGAAGCTATGGGAGTATAAGAAACTGTAACTGGAAGTTAGCAGTGATTGCCTTCATGCAAACCCACACAAACCCTCTTACAACTGCTTAAAAGTGCCTTAATCACACTGTATCCAATGACCCTTGTTCTGCCCAGCAACAAAATAAACAACCTTTGCAAGGCTCAAGCCCAGGACCCTGCACATCATAGCCAAATTGATTTACCACTAAGCCATGTCAGATATACATAACCCTGATGTTTTAACACACATATCATCCACTACAGTCATTCAACAGTACAGGAAATGTATTTATGCATGTAGATGTATGTCTGTGTGTATATACATATATATATATATATATATATATATATATATATATATATATATATATATATATATATATATATATATATATCTATATATATATATATATATATATATATATATATACATATATATATATAATATATATATATATATATATATATATACACACACATATATATATATATATATATATATATATATATATATATATATATACACATATGCATACATCTATAGATATATATGTTTACATATACATGTCTATATGAATTCACTTTATAAGCTTGAAATCCTGAAATCTCGAATTTCAGAATCTCGAGCCCAGAAAGTGGGAAACCCAAATACGCGAAACCACAAAATCCCAAAACCCTAAATCCCGAAACCAGAAAACCGCGAAATCCAAACTCCCAAAACCACAAAACCACAAAAACACACAGCACACACTACACAACACATATAAGGACCAACACACACATCTCCCGACACTGTCAAAAACCAATATAACACACACGCACACAACTAAACAAGCACACACACACCTTCCCTTATTATATGCAGGGGGGCAAGCCCCTCTGCACCCCCCACACCCTCCCTACTTAAATATTCTAACTCCAAGGTCACACTACACACACACACACACACGAAACACCACCACACAAACTACATTCCTCTCGCACACACACATATCACAGTAACAGCACACACTAACACACATTACAGCCCCTACCCAACACCCTTAAACATAAACACTTACCTGAATCCATGAACACAGCGCAACAGCAGAACCGCTAATTCAAAAACTCCAACATTCGAGATTTTGAATTTCACGCTTCTGGGGTTGCAATGTTCAAATCTTTCCACTTTATAGGCTCAAGATTCTGAAATTCACTATTTTAGGATTTCGAGCTTATAAAGTGCTTCTGTCTACCACATACACATAAACACACACACATATATATATATATATATATATATATATATATATATATATATATATATGTGTGTGTGTGTGTGTGTGTGTAAATATATATACATATATGTATATACAGATATATAGCTATAGATATAGATGAGAACATAACAAATACATATATGACCAAAGGCACCATTAATGGGGGTGAGGGGGCCCAAGCTAAGTACCTCTTGTAAGTATTGGTATCACCCACTCCCCCACAGCCAAACAGATCTGTCCTGCAACACCATACCAACTGTTGCAAGTCCCATACGAGGGTCCTACACAACATAGCCACAAGAAGTTAACAGTAATCCATCCAACCTGTATGATGCCAGGATGGTATCAATAACATATCATGCAATACTGTCTGGCTACCATAGGGAATGTACAATGTAGAAGCAATAAACATTCCAAAGATACATATACAAACACACATATACGCAGGTACACACATATATATATATATATATATATATATATATATATATATATATACATATATAGATTCATACTAGGCTAACTGCCCTTGTGAGTCATTTTAAGCTTACCCAATTATCCCTTATGAGACTCAAACGCTGTACCCTGTGTTTGTAAGGCAAACACCTTAACCATTAGGCCACCCTCCCAATAAATATATATATATATATATATATATATATATATATATATATATATATATATATATATATAGATAGATATATATATATATATATATATATATATATATAAATATATATATATATATATATATAAGAAGATGCATATTTAGAATGGACAGTGTATGATTCACTCATACAAAAGACAATTGTTGCATGAAACATATACCCAAAGAGAAGTCAAAGGATATGACACCACACACAGGTTTGCATACATAAGAAATGTTTATTTGTGTACTATTACAATTTTATACGACATGTCATATAGCTGTTAGGTCTTTGAAATACATACTAATTAAGTAATGCAACTCTCAAGCAGATAATTTTATACAGTAATCTGAAAGCATAACACACATATATATATATATATATATATATATATATATATATATATATATATATATGTTGCTGTCCAGGCCAAGGCCTTCAAGTAGCACAACAGTAAAGAAAGACTGGGCCAGAGGATAACAATCAATCAACAGTAAGTAATCCAGATGTATAGTTCAGCAGCCTCGAATTACACTCTGTACTCAACCCCTAGGGGGAAAAGAATTAAGTTGCCACAATGAGGATGTATCTGTTACATAATAATGCTTAACTCAAAACATTACTATCACACCGTCAAATAGAACAGTCTGTATGACAGTAAACGCTAGGCTACCAATGTTTCCAAGGTGAAATGTATGAAAATGTACAGCCATATGCCTTAAGGCAGTTTACTACTGATATCCCTAACATGTTGTAACAGCCTAAGTTATATATGGTGCATACCTCTCCCCCACAGACTGACTTGCAGGGGCATAAAACACTGTTACATACACTGACCTCTGGACTGCAGAAAGTCACACATGTTTTATGCAGCTGTAGCCCAGATATATATAGATCCTACCCCACAATATGTGTGGGGACTACAACAGCACTGGAATGATGGCAGGAATGGCAGCACGACTTAACCACAGGCCACTACATAGCAACCTCTTACTGCATGACATATGAACAAAGCCTGGTATATAGGTGAAGGACAGAGGCCGAAACACAGAGCCATATTTGAAATAGTGTTGTGATACACTGAGAAAGTTGCTGGTGTTACAGGATAGTCTGCAACATACCCTTAGTCAGGAAAATGAAGTGAAAAACACAAATGGATGTAGCCATGTACTGATAGCAGTCAACAGACACAATGCCAGTGATATATCTGACACAAGACCTGTGTGATGGACAGACAAAACATAACAGGCAATCCTCTGGCCATCATGTGGATAGGCCCACAGTTGAGAGCTATGCAGACAGACTGCATCCCATGCTAAACTAGTATGTACACACAAACCCTGTAACACTGGTGCTATACAATGCATATAACAACACTACTCATACTGTAGGTCTGGAACCTTATACAAATATGTAGCTGGACTGAGTCTGCAAGTCCTCTTGTAAGAGGTATTGTTACCTGCTGTCTGTTACACTGCTGCACACACACAGGAAGGATGTCCTCCATACAAGAAAGATAAAGGGACCACACCCACATGATGCAGGAATGTATAGTAGTGGGTTGCCATGACAGTGTTAATTGGGAAGTACTACACAGCATGCTGCATGCAGGTAGCAAGTGGTGGACACTGATTGGTGCAGAGGCCATCATCTGATCATGTGCATAACCTACAAATTCCATGCTGCAATCTATTCAAAGCAGCTCAATCCAATTAGTGGAGAGAGACAGTGACAGAGAGAGAAAGAGAGAGAGAGAGAGAGAGAGAGTGAAAGCAAAAAAAAAAAAAAGCAAATACAACAAACAAATAAAAAATGACATCCATCCAGCTGTCCACGCAGCACACTATCCAGAAGAGACATCATTACCACAACAGGTATGTGAAGTATATATGCATGTAATTGAATGTAGTACTTGGTCTATAATAATGGGATAGATGATGTGAAATGATTTATATGTGCCATCAGGTGTTGTTGTTGTAATGATGTCCAGCTGAACAACTGCTATGGACAATAGTGTCTGTCCCTGTGGGCAGTGGGCCATACCTGTCAACTGTGCAGATCAGCACTGATGGACAAGATGTAAGCCATCATAGTGTGTGTTGTGTAATGCAAGATGTGTACATTAGTGTTGCCAATAGATGGTGGTGGAAGTAATGCCGTTATGATGGACATGTGGGTTCCAGAGCCCACCACTTGCAGGACAGTCATGTTAACGTGTAATGTAGCATGCAGAAATGCCATTGGTGTGTAATAGGCTTATCTGCAATCTGTCCTTATATATATCCCCCTAATGTTAGGCTGTATAGGCTGTGTTCACATTTGGCAGCTGTCTGACTTGTAGCAAGGCAGAACCGTGCAGCTGTTCAGGAAGGAGAGTTAGAGAGTGTTGACCTGATGTCTGAACGCACCCCATATCTATATAAGTATATATATATATATATATATATATATATATATATGTGTGTGTGTGTGTATGTCTACATATGTGCAAACACACACACACACACACACACACACACACACACACACACACACACACACACACACACACACACACATATGTATATAAATACATGTCCCCTACATTTGCATGATAGTGCTGCATGATATGTGTGAGAGAACATCACACATACCAGTACACACATATATATACAGCCGTAAGAGTATGCAAAATGAATGGTTATGTCAGATGTGAACCCAGTCTTGGGAACACATTGCCCTTGTTTGTGAAGGTGGGATTGGTAATTTGGGGAAGGATAGCGAGTATATTTTTGGAGGTGGGTTGGGCTGGAAGATAGAGAAGACAGCCTACAGGGGCGGTATATGACACATATGGTGGGTAAACACCTTGGATGGTGAGTGTCATCTGTGATGTGGAAGCCCCATGAACCCCATATGGAAACAATGGGACCAATGTCCCCACCCATGGCCAGTCACAACATCAGCTTCACAGCCCTGAATTTGCCTGGGATGGAGGCTGAGCAGGAAGAGCATGCAGACCGTGTGACTGTGTACTGAGGGCCTCAACATGCTGTAGCACATCCCCCCTAGTCTCTGTGGAGCTCCATATGCACCAGACCCTGGACCTGACCTTGGGTGACAGGATCATGTTTGTGTGTCCTCCCTGGGGGCATGAACACCATCCCCTGAGGTGGTAACACCTAAAGGTAGTGCAGGACCAGTAGATGAGAAGACCCCAGGGTGGGTCCCACATGTGATGTGGCCCGGTGACATGCCCAGATGAGGTGGGAGAGGTGGTTCTGCTGGCAACTGTTCCCTAAACATGCTATTGTGTCACTGTTATAGAACATATGTGGGTAGTAATAGTCCACACATTCCTGGATCATGTCCAACAGCATACATAGATATCCCCAATAACACAAAACAGATGTGCAGCAATCACATAGCAAACAGAACACATGCATATATGGAACCATAGTGGCCCTTACAATGGCATGCAGGTGACATTGTCCGTAACAGGCCACCAATGATAGTGTCTCCACAGGGAACATGACTACAAACACATAGCACAAAGTGTTGTACAATACGATATATGTTGCAATGGTAGGTATTCTGTAGACATACCTGTTGAGTTGTGTGATTAGATTGTTGTTGCAGATATGGTGGGGAGCAGACAGATATGTGTATTAAAAACTATGATAACCTTGCTGTATGAAGTCCTCAGACCTGTTTCTATCTTTATGTCTTTCAGGCAAGATGTCTAGGCAGAGGCTTTAATTTATACAGCGGAGGAGAATGATGTCATCATCTCACACCAGGTGCAGCACTACCAGGTGTTGTTCGGCCGAACAGCTCATGATCAGCAGGAGTGGACCGCCCTATGGAATGATCTTGTCCACAGGGAAAATGATGTTGGCCTGCATAACTGCAGTTATGAGCAGGTATGGCATTGTCGCACAGACCTACTTTGCCATGCCTGTCAGCGTGCTGCTGCAGTCAGGGGAATCAGCTTGCATCGGGGGGGTCATGCCAGCCAGCCCCCCTGACACATGTTGAGGAGCTCCGTGCCAGCCTCAGAGCACCTGCCCACCCACACACACAACACCTGGCGGAGAGCATAGTGGAGGTGGGTGCCACCCACACAATGGCAGAGGAGCATGCAGGTAAGGCTAAAGGCACATGGGTAGACCACTGTTGCATATCCATCTGCATTTGTGCAGTTAGATCATGCATATGTGAGATGACATATATATATATATATATATATATATATATATATATATATATATATATATATATATATATATAGTCTGTTGCTGCATAGTATTAATAAACAGATGTGCATAATCTGTAGTATTGTGGGCTTGTACTGTAATGCTATACCCATCCTGTACCAATGTCATGGCTGTAGCTACTGACATCACATCTCTCACACACTTATGTAGGTCCCTCTGGTATACCTCCAGGGCAGCAGCCTGTAGCTGGTGAGTATGGAGTTTGTTCAACTTTGCCAATACACCGGTCATGTAATGGCCATGGTATATTCCATGCACACATTTAACACACCTACGCATAATGCATGTCATACTTGTTCACATATTGTTGCTGTTAACTGCACTGCATCACAGTGGTCACCATGATGGCGTTTCTGAAAGGTATATCAGACGGTTTACCTTTAGAAAGGCAGTTCACACTCAGGCGAACAGCAATTGTTCAAAAGGCTGTTTGCAAAGTTTGCAAACGCTGAACAAAAAAAGGTTCAAATGTGCAATGAGCGAATGCACAGTGACATTCGCTCACTGCACATTCAACATTGTGGAGCGGATTGCACTATAGTGGGGTTTGGAAAGTTTTTCCTTTCCCCACTGAAGTCCGATCTAGGAGTTAGCATATTAAAGTAGGGGGTGTGCGGGGGGTATAGCCCCCCACATGGGGGGAGCAGGGGGCTTGCCCCCTGCTTTACACTTCTTTTTTTTTCGTTCGACATTAATGTTCGAAAAACAGCGAATCTGCTTTTCGACTTGCTGTTTTTCGAACATTAAGGACTATTGCCATTTTTACTTTCATGGTTAAGAGTCGCTCATATGAGAATTCGCACCACTGTGATTCAGCTTTATAAAGGTAAACCATGTCAGACTCCTGCAATATAACTAACATCCTGTCATTGCAAAATGTGTGCACAGAGATGAACATAATGGTGGGACAAATGGCCTACAGTAGGGACATGTGTGAAACATCACCCTTATACAGTGCTACAACAGTGTATATACCATTATTACAATGGCAACTGTTACAGATCTACACTATGGCATATCACAGTACTGCAGTCCACAACCCTTACAGCCTGCAATGTGGTCCTAACATGAGCAATGAATGCGTAATATGGAATCTTACATTAGGACAGCAACTATGGGGAAAACATACCTTCACAAACACCGGAAGCATATGTGTGCACACACTCCAGATAAAATATAGTGGAAGCAGCTGTTGAGGTACTGATCACAAGCATTCTTCATGGAAATGCACCTTCCAGCAAGTACATGTCCCCAGTGTCACACCAAAAAATGGTCTGCTGTCCAAGTCGTTCGGCCATCAAATGTGCCCACTTTCCTGCAACAGAGGCAGCTGTGGCTTGCACACATCTTACATGCCATGGTGTGGACCACATACCCAACAGGTAGCACCCAGGAGTTGGACATGTAGGCATACTTCACCACTGCATATACCATGGCAAACAGTGCAGACAGTCATGTATGTGGTGAGGATGTATTGGACAGGAATAATGTAGGAAATAAACAGATGACCATCCAAGACGGATGATATCACATGTAGCAAACCAGTCATGCACGCTGCCTAGTAACATGCCACAACACTGAGGGGGTTGCAGGAATGTTTAGCAAGTACTAGCTGTGCAGTACCCATATCAGCAATTGCCTGGACTCTGCATACATGTGGCCCATAGGTTAGGGTAATCAGGTGGTACAGTTGCACCACAGGAAACATCAGCCAGACCTCTCTACAGGTAGTGTCTGCATAACAGAAATGGTCCCCAAAAGGCATGTGTTGCAATGTGTACTGGTGTACCTAGACCAAGTTGGAAACCTACAGACAATATCAAGTAAGAAACATGTGCTGCACAACCAACACCTCATCCCATCTCAGGCCCACCACCCCCATCTGTACCTCACCGGTGCCAGTGTACACCTGTATGTTTGCCATTCATTAGCTGGGACTAGGCTGCTACACATGGTGCTCAATTTTTGGGACACTGCAAACTGGCATACATGTGTAGGCCATAGTTGTCAAGCATCTGCAAAAAGGCTGAAGGGGGAGGGGTGCCATCATGACACAACAGTGCACTCCAGCAGGGAGCTAAAGGATGCTATGAATGGCTGTATCTGCACACAATCAGGGTCAGGAACGGTGGCAGACATAACCCTGACTCCACAGCAATAGTGACTGTAGTGTGCGAACTCCAAGGGATGTGCACATGAGTTGACCTTGCAATCATGCAGAGTCGGGGGACATGTGTATGGCAAACTAACCAAATACTGGAAAATGCAGATGACCCATGCTAGTATACCCCTTCCAGCAATAGTGACTGCTGTATTACACATAACAGTAGATGCAACAAACCATCATGATAGGGGCATGCACACATATGCACCCACTGAGTGTATGCATCTCAAGCAGCATCAGCACAACTAACACATTTGTTTGACACTGCATTTGATTGTACAGGTCATATGTCACATATCAGGTTCATGTAATGTTAACATATGCAGTAATGTGGCCTCATGGCATATCAAGGAAGATAAAATATAGTGGAAGCAGCTGTTGAGGTACTGATCGCAGGCATTCTTCATGGAAATGCACCTTCCAACAAGTACATGCCCCCAGTGTCACACCAAGAAATGGTCTGCTGTCCAAGATGTCTGGCCATCAAATCTGCCCACTTACTTGCAACAGAGGCAGCTGTGGCTTGCACACATTGTACATGCCATGCCATGCGTCATATAATAAGGGTGTATACACTCCCCATAGCCATGGTAAGGTTTGACAGTTGTCAGCATAATTGTATTGTATTGGCCATACATGCACTACTCATGATGACATTTGTAAATCAGACATCAGGCATTCACAAATGACATCTGTCCACATATCATCCCATGTATGTGTCAGACAAACACATAGGGCCTGTGAGCAACAGAGCAGACATAACTGACACAGTAATACACATTCAGTAATAGTGTGTACACCTGTGAGGTATGGTGCACAGTACATGGCAGGGTGCTGAACAGGTGCACAGCAATAGTGTGTACATGGCTGCAGTGTATTCCAGGGGAAGGGGCACGGCCTTCTAACACAGCCCATGCATCACATACATGTATACTGTTGCTAGCATGGATTGACTATAGTTGCACTGCATGCTGTTGAGTACCATATGTCATACATGTTGACAGATGAGTAATGGGAGGTCTGTGTGTAATATCTTCATGCAACCTCACCTGTAAATGTGTGTGTGTGTGTGTGTGTGGGGGGGGGGTTATTTTGTCTGTAAGTGCAATCTGGTGGAGTGGATGGGGGTTGATGTATGTAGGATGTGTGTGTGTGTGTGTGTGTGTGTGTGTGTGTGTGTGTGTGTGTGTGTGTGTGTGTGTGTGTGTGTGTGTGTGTCCATGTATGCACATGTGTGATTGTGGGGTTGTTCATACCTCTTGACTTCCCTTTGAAATCGTGCAGTACATGGACATGGACAGACACATGAGACACCGGGAATACTTCTCCGACATGTAATCTCAAAAAAAAGGAAGCCAGTCTGGTGGTCCCCTGCCATAAACAAACTCTACAACAGAAGGAAGAAACTGTTGCAAAAGAGAGTAAAATCCCATGAGTGTAGGAGCTCCCTGGTCAGCCTCAGTAAGAAGCTGAGATCCCTTATAAGAGCCTCCAAAGCTAGCTACAAAAACAAAATTGCCACTGATTCTAAGGGCAACCACAAAGCATTCTATAGTTATGTCAAGAATCTCAATGGCAACACCCAGATCTGCTCTGAGTTACAGTACAATAGCATGAAAATTACAGAATCAACTGATATTGCCAACATTCTAGCAGATAGGTTCAGTGCTAACTTTATAATAGCTGATAGTATAATAAGGTCGGTAGCATGGAACATGCATTGGGAAGGAAACTAGACACCAGGTATACTGTTATAATTGCAATCAGCAGAAAGGTGAAAGAATACCCATGTATGCAGCACTACAGATGCATTGGGGAATTACTAGAAAACACCAGTGAGTGTTTCCAAATATTACTGTTGTCCACATAATAAGTTAATAGAGCAATAGATCTTGCATCTACTGAGCAATAGTAAGTTATGACACTCCAGTGCATGACATTATTGAGTGACTGTAGTAGCCCCTACCATATTTGGGCCATGTTCACGATGTCTGGACAAACCCAGAGTGAACACTAGATGACAGCAGTGAGTCTTTGCAAAACTGACTCCAATCAAGTCAAAGAGGCAATGGAGAAACAGGTCATGTGTTGGAGGGAAGCCTTCTAGCTTATCAGAGGGAGTGGTAAGCACTAGGTAGCCTATCTACCACAAGAGTGCTTTCTGGCCCAGAAATTGTAGTTTATTGGCCATTTGGGCAGTTTTTCTACCTCTTTCAACCCTCTGGTTTAAAAGCCCATGTTTGAACTCGTTTCCCACCTTTCCTGTAACTAGTCTAATACAGATACAGATTTGATGTATCCAGGACTGCTTGTAAGCATCTGAGCCCCCCCAAGCCTTTCTGTGTTGCAGGGAAGCCTTCTTGCATATCAGTGAGAGCAATAAGCACTAGGTAGCCTAACACAAGAGTGGTTTCTGGTCCAGAAATTGTAGTTTATTGGCCGTTTGGGCAGTTTTTCCATCTCTTTTAACTTTCTGGTTTAAAAGCCCATGATAGCGCTTGTTTCCAACCTTTCCTGTAACTAGTCTAGTCCAGATACAGATTTGCTATATCCAGGACTGTTTGTAAGCTTCTGAGACCCCCAAGCATTTTTGTGTTGGAGGGAAGCATTCTAGCTTATCAGTGGGAGTGGTAAGCACTAGGTAGCCTATCTACCACAAGATCCAGTTACATATTCTTAGTTTCAGCACTTGAATTTGCTTATTCGGGCTCAGCACTTGTTCAGAACTTGTTGTTAGCACTAGAAAAGCCACAAATTACTACAGAACTCAACCTTCCTCTTTACCTAGAGGAAAACAGTTTTTGTACTTACTTTCCTCACTTGCTTAGAGAAAAACAGCTCTTATACCCACTTTCCTCACCTGTCTAGAGGAAAGTATTTTTTTTATTCAGGCATGTCCAAGGGTCAGTTCCCAGTCTTCTCTCTTGTCTATCTGATGAAGCTGGGCATCTTGAGGCAATGTAGCAATTGCCTTGTACACAGACAGCCCTCTCCTCATACCACCCAACACCACAACCTGTGAGAGATGCACTTATCTAGCCAAACTGGAGGTAAAGCTCTCTCCAACCAAGACTGAACTTGACAGTCAAGAGGAGAAGATAAACACTTGCACCACACCACACTCATCACATAGTCCCACTAAACCTACACCAAAATCCACACATAGAAATACAAAAACATTCACAGAGGCTCTCAGTAATAATCTGCTCAAGCAACAGAGACGTCCAAAGCAGAAATGCAAGCAACCTCCACCCCCCCAACACATGCCAAATGACACATAGCCCACAGACTCAGTGTGCCAATAAACCACATCCCATAAGGCAAACCAACATACCCAACACACTAGTCATAGGTGACTCTATAGTGAGGCACACTGATGCCCCACTCACCAGGCTAATCAAGGAGAAGGTTACTGTCAGCTGCTTGTCGGTTGCCAGGATCCACCACATAACCCATGCACTCAGGTCACTCCACAAGTACAACTATGACTCTGTCATTGTTCATGTTGATGTGAATGACCTGAGACGTACCTCTCTGGACTACATGAAAAGAGACATGGAAGACCTCTGCAATCTTGTAGCCCAGGCAAGTATGACCCTAGTCCTGAGTAGCATCCTGCCATTGCCCAGAATGATACCGCAGTACAATGCCAAAATGATTGACTTCAACAATTAGTTAAGCTTCTGGTGTCATTCTAAGGGGATCCAGTATCTGTCTGCCTGGGCCGACATGGTCGACAGACCATGATGCTTTGCCAGAGATGGCCTGCACCTGTCACCCCTGGGATGCCGGATACTGGCAAAAGCTCTTGCTGCCCCTATAGTGCCTTTTTTTAGGCAAGGTTCAAATGACAAATTCACCACCGTAACAGGAACAGGCAATCAAAAACTAAGGGTAATGCTACTCAGTGCTAGAAGTCTAAATCTCAAAATGCACCACTCGAGGCTCCTTAAAATGGAGAACATCGATATCTGTGCAGTGACTGAGACCTGGTTCAAGGCTCTAGAGAGCAACCCTGCATTACCAGGCTATAACTCATAACACACTTTTCGGCCATCTAACTTGGACCAGAACACAAAAGGCAGAGGTACATCCATATTCATTAAGGATATCCACACCTTCAGGCTAGTTGCACAGCATAATGCTTCCGAGCTTATCCAAGTGCAACTAACTCTGGGAAAAACTGCAATCCAAATTGTAGCTTGCTACAGATCCCCCACCATGCCCCAGGATTCCCACTCCTCTTTTCTTGATATACTGGAAAATATTTGGATTCAACCAAACACCCTAATAATGGGTGATTTCAACTACCCCAACATTAACTGAGAAAACTACTCATGTACCAACTCCTTTGCTCAATGCTTTCTGGAATTCATAAATTCCAATGCCCTGGATCAACTTATCCACATCCCCACCAGGGGTAACAATATCTTAGATGTAGTCATTACCAGCATGAGTGACCGGTGTTCCACACCTGATGTCAACTCCTCATTGGTCAGATCCGACCGTAAGCTTATCACCCTAGATTTCCCCATCCCGCCCTCAATCATCATTAAGGAAACCATGATAAAAAAATTCTCCAAAGCCAACTTCATGCTTCTTAAGACAGAAGTGGTGAACTTCATGACACACATGCAGATATACAATGCAGTTACAACTGCTGAATCCTGTACAAATGCACTCTATAAGCACTTACACGAGTGCATGGATCAAGCTATCCTAAACAGAACCAAGATGCTATCCTTCAAAAAAAAGGAAGCCAGTCTGGTGGTCCCCTGCCATAAACAAACTCTACAACAGAAGGAAGAAACTGTTGCAAAAGAGAGTAAATTCCATGAGTGGAGGAGCTCCCTGGTCAGCCTCAGTAAGAAGCTGAGATCCCTTATAAGATCCTCCAAAGCTAGCTATGAAAACAAAATCGCCACTGATTCTAAGGGCAACCACAAAGCATTCTATAGTTATGTCAAGAATCTCAATGGCAACACCCAGATCTGCTCTGAGTTACAGTACAATAGCAGGAAAATTACAGAACCAACTGATATTGTCAACATCCTAGCAGATAGGTTCAGTGCTAACTTTACCCCCCTCTTACCCCCTAAAGGGCCCATATCTATACAGGAAGAATGCAGAGTATCTGTAATCACATCTATGGAGGTAAAAGCTGCATTCTCTAAAACCAAAAACACAGCATCCATGGGACCGGACAACATCCCAGGCTGTGTTTTACACAAACTTCAGAACGAACTGGCTCCCCACCTAAGCACCATGTTCAATCATAGTCTGACATCAGAATTTGTGCCCACTGAATGGCACACAGCAACATTTATCCCACTCCACAAAGGGGGAGTCTCCACTGATCATGGGAATTATTGCCCTATTAGCCTGACGAGCCTGGTCTGCAGGGCCATGAAACGTACCATCATGGAACTCATAAACAAAGACATTGGTAACCTCCAAACTCTGGACCCCACCCAGTTCGGGTTTGTGAAAGGTGGCTCATGCTTTCTTAACCTGATCAACTTCTTTGAGGCAGTCATCAAAGCCGCAGACAAGGGTAAGGTGGCTCAAACAGCCTATCTTGACCTCGCCAAGGCTTTCAACACCATCCCCCATTCTGGATTATAGCTAAACTCACTAAAATAGGTATAAATCCCTACATCACAAGATGGGTTGCCAACTGGCTTACTGACAGAACCAACACTGTAAAAGTTGCAGACTCCAAATCTGACTTCAAACCAGTGACAAGTGGAGTACCACAGGGTTCATTCCTGAGACCTCTCCTGTTTGGTATCTGCTTCTCTGAAGTACAGGCTAACACAGAAGGCCTCTGGCTAACAAAGTTCCCAGACGACTGCAAACCAGGAGCCATAGTCGAGTCCCCAAATGATGTGGACATCCTACAGAAGGGCTTCACTGAGACAGATGGCTGGTGTCAGAGGCATGGTCTCAAGCTCAATGCCAAAATGTACATTGTTATCTCCTTTGGTAAAAACTCTGTACCCATGAACTACCACATAAACGGCAGTCTACTTAATGCTGAATGTGTGATAAGAGACCTTGGGACCCAGGTGGGCAGTAGCCTCTCCTTTTATAATCACATCGCCACAGTAGTCAGGAAATCCTTCTATGTGGCACACCTCATCACAAAAGGATCCTCATCCAGGAAAAAAGAGGTCATTGTTCCCCTCTACTCTGCACTCATTAGACCCATTATAGAGTACAATTCCCCTTTTGGAATGTACCTCACAAGATCTGCAGCTGCTGGAAAGGCAACAGAAGTACCTCACAAAGAGGATTACTGGCCTCAAACAGATGCCCTACACTGGCTTAACTTTCTTGGGTGGCATAAGCCATGGAACCTTGTTGGCTAGGCTTACTTAGGCCTTTGGGCCAATAGCCTAGTACCTACCTATGAAATTATAAACCTCTGATTTGTATACACTTGTCTAGGCAATTAGAAGAATGATATTTTAGTGATTGCTATTAATGATTGCAAGTTTCCAAGTGTGATGCAGGATATGAAACCTAAGAGAATAAACTTGGGACAGTCTGTAACCTCAGGGACAGGTAAATATTATGGTGGAATGTCCGTGTGTGTGTGTGTGTGTGTGTGTGTGTGTGTGTGTGTGTGTGTGTGTGTGTGTGTGTGTGTGTGTGTGTGTGTGTACTGTTAAGCAATGATGTACATGTCTTAAAGTGCATTTCTTGTTTTCCCCTCACAGGTGGCAAAGTGGGTCAGTGTCCCTCCTGCAGGCAATCTGATGTTGGTGTCCATACAGACACTGAAAATGATGATAGGTGTGTTGAGGCACAGGTAGGGTTGTCAGAGGCCAAAACTGCACCATCGTTTGACATCCCCCTGTTATCCACCCCATCCCCACACACAGTCACAGTGCCTATAGATACACCATCACCAGTGGCCATAGCAGAGGGGCAGTTGGCGGTTGATTGCAGTGCACAGGACAGTGTGGTATCTATGGCTGCTGTGCTGGACACATCAGGCATAGCCAGATGTCCGGCAGGGTACCACATAGGCAGATGTACAGGGGTGCTCATTGGAGGGCTGCTGGTCATCGTGCCCCTGGCAGAAGTGCTACATCTGGTACCACCAGATGCATGTTTCAGGCTGTCATGTAGGTGTAGGCACATATGCAATGGTACACCAGACAGGGTCTGAGGCTGCAGAGGGCTACTCTTTCAGCTGTAACTGACAACATCCATGATTTTGCAGGTGCCCTCCGTTATTTTACAGAGGTCATGGATAGACGGTGGGGTGAGATGGTGGGACTCAGACCATGGATTGTCCATGCTAGAGCATGTCGTGGGAGTGGTGTGATGGCCATGTGGATGTAGGCCAGCAACACCAACAGCTGGAGGTTGATGTGGATGTGCAAGGACACCAAGCCACTCCTGTAGTTATAGTACCAGCCCCAGTACTGCAGGGGGGTGCTGTCCACACCACATCACACCACAGCAGGCCATGTGCACATGGCCCTGGACAGTCCCAGGAGGGACCTGGTTCCAGCGGACATATGTCATCATCAGGGGAGAGTACCATATCGTGGCCTGTACCTGGATGTGCCCGTGGAACTCCTGGCAGGCACAGTTTTCATGTCCATGGTCGGAAGCAGTGAACTGCACACCCTGCCAGGTATGGTCTGCAGCTCTCCAACACACACCTGTATAGGGCAGCCACATGGCAGAACTGTGTGCATGCATACTCACACACAATACAAACACACCTAGGGCAACCCCATACCTTCACACACCACATCGCCACGGCCATATCAGTAATTAAAACCCCTCACTCACACGCATGGTATCAAACGTATGGCCCAGCCTAGGTTTCTGGCAAACCAACAACACACCCTGTGCATATGATGATACCTGTGCCACATCTCTGTTATACATAACATTGATGCAGGGATAGGCAAATATGGTTCTGATGCACATGCTGACTGAACTACAGTGTACCAATGTACTGCTGTGTAATGTTGTCAGCAGTAACGTTTAATGCTTACATGTCAGGAAGTGTAGCTGTCCAGCTATGATGCATTATAGCTGTTATTAACACTGAGTGATTGTGGTTTCCATAATGTTATCCGTTTGTGTTGTAGGTGTCCATGTGTCAGCAGGAGAATGGTCTGCTGTCATATCTCACAAGGGGTATGGCACTGTGGTGACACCTTGGCTGTGACATATCCTGGGTACAGGTGAACACATGTCACAGGTCTGTATAACAGTTACTGCCTATGCCACATGGCCGATAGGTCTGGGGTGGTGTATACAGGTGAGTGCATGGTGGCTGCTGTTAACAGCCCATGTACAGTGGACAGTGGTAGTTGTACTTGGTGGTACACACCACATGTTTGTGTATAACACACACACAGAGGCTTTGGTGTTGATGCACTGCACCAAGAATGCTGTACACATGGATGCATGTACCTGTGCAAAGAACCCATTGTAGCCTATATAATTCCACCATGCCAGATTACGCAGAACAACACATTGCAGAATAAGCAGTCTGCTAGTTTAATGTCATTGATGATGGTACTGGCAGGGTATATGTCCCCTTCCCCAATGTAGTGCAATCCTCAACTCGGTAAACATATGTATGCTGGTGTGGATGGCATACCCCTACCTTTTTGAGAGGTGCTGTAGAACCACAGATAGTGTGATAGACAACTACCTAACCTGTTGACATGAACTGTACAGTATTACGGCCAGCTACGTGGGGGGATACACTCAACAGTAACTGCAATGATGTTGGCTATGTCCACAACAGCCACACCCAGCTATATATACCAACCCCAGTATTGCTGCTCACCTATACAGTGGGGAAGAGACCATTTACACATCTAACAATAGTTGTGATAGAATGTATGTCCACAGAATGATACCTGTGAAATGTTAGCACATGCCACACAGTTCTTGGACAGATGACCCCCTGGGACATGTATATTCTGCAA
This sequence comes from Protopterus annectens, assembly GCF_019279795.1. Taxonomy (NCBI): domain Eukaryota; kingdom Metazoa; phylum Chordata; order Ceratodontiformes; family Protopteridae; genus Protopterus; species Protopterus annectens. The sequence continues at coordinate 1,812,649,977 of NC_056726.1, read as the reverse complement.
CCTGAAGTAGATCCCTCCACATACACACACACTCTTACTTGGCAACACTGAGACTAGACCCCTAATTAGGTATGTAGTGCTACTGATGTGTGCGGCTTTAATTGCAAACACCACACAGCTTTTAGGATGAGGTGTGTTCCAGGTTACATGTTACATGCAAAATATCCTGAGGCATATGCAGTACGATAATAGGTGATGTTATGGTTGTTTATGGACAATACATAGTGTGACATAACGTCATATACACATTGACAAACACATAAGAGTCAGACACACATCTGAGAGACCTGGGCCTATCAGTGCTAACTACCTTGTCAGTGCGCTCATTGTATTACAGGTAGGTTGCACACAGCACATGCATAACTGGGTTGGATAGTGTTATCAGTTACCTGTATCATTGATGGTGACAGTGGTCACCATACAGTGGTACATGGGACATGTACTGGGGGTACCATGGTATAATGGCAGTATACCCAGCACTCACACCCTACTGTGGATATTGTATGCACTGGAAACCATGATGACACTCTGACATACCCACCATCACACATTGGCCAGGACTCCAATACAACCCCTTGTCCATCCCAAGAGTGCTACAACAGGGACATGCATCTAATGCGCATGCCACAGGCATAGTAGGGTGATGTATTTTCATGCCTTCCCTACAGGCAGCAACATCACTATCCCTAATATTGTGTGGCGATGTGTATTATAATAGGAGTATGTGGCCTCGGAATACTGTACCCTACATATACACATACTTGCCTGAACTCAGTGGGTATCCCATGCCTATCAACACATTTGTACAACAGTGTTGTGCTGGTACTGTAAGGCCCAGGTAGCCCTTAGGGCGACGAGCGTAACAAGGTACATGTAATGTCTGGTACAGCAGCAGCCACATCTAACTATGGCAATGGGTGGTGTGGTGGGTGTGAAGGGCCTCAGGGTATTCCCAACTGCAGGTCTACAAACACACAGACACTGTTATTCTCAGTAATGCACACGTCCACATTTGTCAGTACTGAGGTGCATCATTGCAGGTGTTCATAGGTGTGTACCAAGTTATTGTCCATGGAGAGATGGGAAGTGTGGGGGATGTGTGTACAGTGGTATCATGCCACCTGCCATATGCCAGCAGGCCATCTATCAACAGACACCACTGGGGTGATCTTCAGGGTGAGAGTGACATGCATCAGCCAATCTTCTGGGTGCCTCTTACAGAGGGCCGGTGAGGTGCTCCAGTTGACATGTATGCAACATGTATTACATAACATGGTTAGTGTCTGTCTTGGAGACCTGTACTCAAGCATGTTCTGTTGACTGTGGTAGTGTAGTTGAGGTATCCATGGCATGTGGTGCGTACAGGGTGTGGAGTCTGATCTGTGGCATTTATAACACAGCTGGGCAGACATGTCAGTGTCAATCAAGCATAGATTGCCTGTAAGTGTCCAAGATGGATACCTGACATCTGCACATCTGTACAGAGGACTGACATACATCAGCTAGCCAACTAGCTATGCATTAGGATGAATTTGTTGACAGATAGACGTCTAACACTGATAGGTATGCCATTACTACATGACGGCAGCCCTCACTGACATGTGCTATACACAGTAGTCTACAGTTATTTTCCACATGTCAGACCATTATCCAGTAGGAAATATTTAATGAGACACAGCTCACACACCAGGAACATGACAGTGAAGACTCACAGTCTATCTTTGCATGCAGGGGTGTTTGTTTCCAGTACTACATTTAGCAGTCTACTCTTACTTGGAAAAGCACTGTCAACAGTAATAACATAATGATACATTACATGCCAGTGCGACTGCATATAACCTGGGATACTACCAATGTATGTAACACATTCAAATGGATAAGAGTGTTGTTGTAGAAGCCATATATACTCAAGTGTCCGAGACAGTAGACTCACACCCCTTGCTACTGTAATGACAGCACATAGACACATGTTATGTAGATGGCATTACATACACTTATTACAGATATCATTACCCTGCTATGTTATCAGACTGGAATGTGAGCACTGGTTACCAGGGCTAAGCCATGCTTAGCAGGTGTCAGCATGGCTGCAATATAACAGCTAAGCACATTTGCGCACTGGTAAGCGAAGCCTACACAGTATAAGCCCCCATACGTTCAACCGTACCTTAGAACTGCTTAGCTTCACGCAAACCCACACTAACGTGCTTAAAGCTGCTCAAAACTGCATTAACCACTCTGTATCCAGCAGCCCTTGTTCTGCCCAGCAAACCCACACTAACGTGCTTAAAGCTGCTCAAAACTGCATTAACCACTCTGTATCCAGCAGCCCTTGTTCTGCCCAGCAGCAAAGTAAACAGCCCTTGCAGGTCTTGAACCCAGGACCCTGTAAACTATAGTCACGGCAGTTCACCACTACGCCATGACAGCTGTAATGACAACTGTTGTTTTTCCAATAAATCTTTCAGTACACATATTGAATAGTATTGAACAATTGCTGTGACTTTTACAATTGTGTATTACTTGTTAGTGATATTACTGTTTCATCACATATATTGTTATATCTAAGTATACACATATCAGATACATACAGTGTGATAGATCTGGGAATGTATACACAACAGTAATGTTTACACAATGACAAGGATATGGATATATATATATATATATATATATATATATATATATATATATATATATATATATATATATATATATATATATATATATATGTGTGTGTGTGTGTGTGTGTATGGGTCTAGGACTATTCACTGAATGCACTTTTCACTGAAAGTCAAATGACTGTGCACAAATCACTGAAAGCTCAATTCACTGAAAACACAATTCACTGGTCTGATGAAGTCTGCTATTGAGTAGATGAAAAGTGCTTTACCATTTTTAACGTTTAATAAATTTCTGTTTTAGGAAGTATCTGCTATCTTTTCGCTTATTTATTTATTTGAGAGTTTGTTTTTGAAAAGTTACTATTGTGGGTGGCCAGTGCTGTGCAATGCTTGCCATGTATGTGCTCTATATTCCATAAAATGGACGGTATCTGGGATGTGCACACATCCCACATGCATGTTCTGTGACATATGGAAGTGGGGTGTCTGGGGCATGTTGTGTAGAAAGATTGTTATCAGATGTACCATTCCTGACCTCATGTGGTGAGAACTCGCAATGGACACCAGGTTGACTTTGCACCTACACTGACATCATGATACAAGTATTCACTGGTGTCAGTGGCATCTGTCCATACAGGGCATGTGTATAAGGCATAGTATGTCCTTCGTGGGTTACATTTGCTGGCTCTACAGTTGTTGCAGGTGTCCAGTGGGGAACATAGTGAAGGAACACTGTATGCAACGATTTGCCTATTGTAGGGATGGGACAGAGTGCCATGTTCTCTGTAGTCCACTGCAAGCATGCCATGGTTACTATCTGTGGACAATATGCAGGGAACTACAACATAGTGGTTGTTGCCTAGCCGAGTGTGTTTGTGTATGAGACATGGGTGGAGAGTGTTCTCTGGGTAATACAAGGGTTGCCTATATTGTTCCCCAAGCCATGATGTCACATGTAGAGGTATGGATTGTCTACCTCGGCATCTCTGCTGTTTGACATTTGTTATCCTTGTAAGGTGGACATTGTAGCATATAATCGGTTCACCATATAAGAAATTTGCAAAACCCGCTCCACAATGAGTCTTGTTATTACACACTCACAGCTACCTCCACCCAGTATACTTATGCCAAACACACACTCTCACAATTGCCATGTCTGGGATTAGAACTCCTACCTAACTAGTACATCACACTACAGCATTACGCAGTTATAGCATGTGCCACAGAGGTTACTGGACTACTCTTTCCCCAAAAGTGTATTTCAAGGTGATGACATCAGCAGGCTTGTCAAAGTAGGGCAAAAAGGAGTGTAATGACTGTAAATGGCCACAAAAGCATTGATCCCTAAACAGACAAACAAACACACACACAAAAAATTATACAGTTGCCATGCCTGGGATTAGAACTCCTACTTAACTAGTACAACACACTATAACATTACGGAGTTATAGCACATGCCGCAGAGCTTATAGGGCTACTCTTTCACCAAAAGTGTATTTCAAGGTGAAGACATCAGCAGGCTTGCCATAGTAGGGCAATGGGGAGTGCAGTGTGTGTGCATGGGCCATAACCCATTCATCTGGAGGCAGAAACACAACACTCAGGTTGGGTGATTTCAACTACCCTGCCATTAACTGGGACAACTACTGGGGTACCAACTTCTATTCCCAACGGTTCTTGGAATTCATAAATTCCAACACCCTGGATCAACTAATCCATTGTCCCACCAGGGGCTCCAATATCCCAGACCTGGTCATTACCAACATGGGAGTTAGATGCTCCACAACAGTGGTCACCCCCTCATTGGTCAGGTCTGACCATAAGCAAATCACCCTTGACATCCAAATCCCACCCCCACCGCCCAGTAAGGAAACCTCCTTAAAAAACTTCTCCAAAGCCAACTTCATGCTACTGAAGTCAGACATAACAAACTTCAAGACACTCATGCAGATGGGAGCTGAAAGTTCGACTGCTGAATCCTACACTAAGGCACTGTATGAGCACATCCTTTCATGCATGAATTGTGCCATCCCAAATAGAACCAAGATGCTCTGGTGGTCCCCTGCTATAAACAAATTATACAACAGAAGGAAGAAACTGTTGCAGAAAAGAGGAAAATCCTAGGATGCAAAAAACTCCCTCACCAGCCTCAGTAAGAAGCTGAGATCCCTCATAAAATCCTCAAAAGCTAGTTACAAAAATAAAATTACCAAAAATTCCAAAAAGACAACCACAAGGCATTCTATAGTTATGTCAAGAATCTAAATGACAATGCTCAGATCTGCTCTGAACTACAACAGATAGGCATTAAATATACTGATTCCAAGGATATTGCCAATATCCTGGCAGATCGATTTAGTGTCAACTTCACCCCCCCCACCCCCTAAAGGGCCCATCTCAATACCAAAAGATTGCCAAAATCTGGTAATCATGGCCACACAGGTAGAAATTGCACTCTCCAAAGTTAAGAATACAGCATCCATGGGACCAGATGACATCCCGGGCTGTGTAGTACATGAACTACAAAATGAACTGGCACCTCACCTAAGTGTCATGTTTAATCATAGCCTCACCTCAGGCTTCCTGCCCACTGAGTGGTGCACAGCTACAGTTATCCCACTCCACAAGGGAGGATCAACCTTGGATCCTGGGAACTACCATCCCATCAGTCTGACAAGCCTGGTCTGCAAGGGCATGGAACACATTATCATGGAACTTATAAACAAAGACAATGACAACCTTCAAACACTGGACCCCACCCAGTTTGGGTTTGTGAAGGGCTGAACTTGTCTCCTGAACCTGATTGACTTCTTCAAATCAGTCTCCAGAGCTGTGGACAAGGGTAAGGTGGTCCACACAGCCCATCTGGACCTCGCCAAGACCTTCAACACCATCCCCCACTCTGGAATCATAGATAAACTTACTAATCTGGGCATAAATCCCTATGTTTATTTTTTATTTATTTTATTTTACATTTGTTGACCGGGATAGTCCAACTGGATGCATGTCCATTTTCATCGGAGGCCCGGGGAGAAAAGCTCCAAGGGTAAGCAGATACAGCATTACATATTACAAACAGACTATTTACAGAGATTACATAAGTAAGCACATTAAACAAGTTCCACAGGTTACAGTTAATCCTGAGCGCAAGTCAGGATTAAATTAAATTACACAGTAAACTGGTTAACAGATTTTTACACATCCTAGAGAGAGTTAGCCAGGCTTGATACATTGACATAGCCAGTTAAGTGACAAATGTTGTTTGAGTCTAGTTTTAAATTGACCTAAGGTGGAAAGTAAGGTAATATCAGCTGGAAGAGAGTTCCAGGATCTACTTACAGAGTTTGTGAAGAGAGAATCACTGGCTGTGTTATTAATTTTGCTAGTCTGAATTAGTAGTTTGTTAGAGGATCTAAATGGTCTAGGATTGTTATAGGGGGTGATAATATTTTTAAGTGCAGGAGTATAACAATCCTAGATCATGCAATCCCAAACAAATCCAAGTCCCTCTCCACCAAATGTAAGCGTCTTGTCTGGTGGACCTCAGCCATAAACAAATTGTATAACAAAAGAAGGAAGCTACTGCACGTCAGAGCGAAATCCCATGAAGGGAAGACATCTCTGATCAACATTAGCAGAAAACTACATTCTCTCATAAAAACATCCAAGGCAAACTTTGAGAGAAAAATCACTAAGGACACTAAAGATAACCACAAAGCCTTCTTCAGCTATGTTAGAAACCTGGGCGGAAACCCTCAGATATGCTCAGAGTTGGTTCACAACAACAAAAAATACACTGAACCCACAGATATTGCTAACATTCTGGCTGATAGGTTCAGTGCAAATTTCTCGCCTCCTTCACCCCAAAAGAAGAAATACTTATCCCAGCTGAATGTAATCTCTGTCATCTCAGATATCCAAGTGAGAACCGCCTAAACAAAGCAAAAACACAGCATCAATGGGACCTGACGGTATCCCGGGTGTGTGTCGTGAACTCAAGGGAGCTAAACCCACACATAAAAATGCTATTTAACCTTAGCCTTACTGGATATGTACCTGAACACTGGCGTACAGCAACAGTGGTCCCACTCCACAAGGGGTGCCTCTACAGACCCTGGAAACTACCGCCCCATAAGCTTGACTAGCCTGGTCTGCAAAGCTATGGAAAGAATCATTATGGAACTCATAAACAGAGACATAGGGGACCTGCAGACGCTTGACCCCACCCAGTTCGGCTTTGTAAAGGGCAGATCCTGCCTTTTAAACCTGGTTGACTTTTTTGAAACAGTCACTAGAGCCATTGATGAGGGCAAAGCAGTCCATACAGCATACCTGGACTTGGCTAAGGCCTTCGACACAATACCCCACTCAGGCATCATAGATAAGCTAAACAGCTTAAAAGTAAACCCTTATGTCACTAGATGGGTTGCAAACTGGCTAAAGGACGAACCCATAAAGTTAAAATCGCTGGAGCAATGTCAGACTCAAAGCCAGTCACAAGTGGTGTCCCACAGAGATCTGTTCTGGGACCCCTCTTGTTCGGCATTTATTTATCAGATGTTAAAGCAAACATGGGAGGGCTGTGGCTGACAAAGTTCGCAGATGACTGCAAACTAAGTGCCACAGTCGATACACCAGCAGATACACACATCCTACAAAAAGGCCTCACTGAAATGGACAACTGGTGCCATAGTCACGGCCTTAAACTAAATGCCAAAAAATGTATAGTTATCCCTTTTGGAAAAAACAAAGTACCCACAAATTATCACATAGACAGCAACCCACTGAGTACAGAAAAAGTAATCAGAGACCTAGGGACCCAAGTAGACAGCGACCTCTCATTTGACACCCACGTTGCCAAAGTGGTTAGAAAAACATTCTACCTTGCACACCTCATCATGAAGGGTTTCACATCCAGATCCAAGGATGTCATTGTACCCCTATATTCCACCCTCATCAGACCCATGATTGAGTACAATGCCCCATTTGGTATGTACCTCACCCAGCACTTGCAACAGCTGGAGAGACCACAAAAGTACCTCAACAAAAGGATCAAGGGTCTCCAACATATGTCTTATTCTGCCAGACTAAAGAAACTTCAGCTCTATTCAGTAGCATACCGCCTGCTCAGAGGTGATCTCTGCCTGACATACAAGGCCATGTCCAATCAGGATCTGATGGACATGCTCCTCCTCAAAAAATCCAAATCCATCAGGACCACAAGAGCTAAAGACTTAAACCTCGGCACAAGTATGAATAGGACATACTGGAGGGATAGATTCATAACCCAAAGGCTTCCCATGCATTGGAACAGGATCCCAGTTCGTATTAGGCAGAGCCCCTCACTGAGTCTCTTCAAGAGAAATCTTGATGAGTGGATGGGAGATCGTAAGTTTACCCCAGGGGTCACATCTGTGTCACTGCTAGACAGAGGCACAGTAAACTAATTCTATTATATAAGGGGACCTTCACTGTGTCACTACTAGACAGAGGCACAGTATTCTAGATTTTATCTGTACATTTTTGTACCATTTCATGGGGTGGCGAAAGCCACATCACTATGGCTAGGCTTACAAATGCCCCAGGGCAGATAGCCTAGTACTATAATATGAAACTATGAAACTATCTACGTTTTGGTGAAAATAACAGCATTTTAGTTTTTTTGGGATTTAGGATCAGACAATGTTCAGAAAGCCAGCTTTCTATTGTATCAAAGCTGGTCTGGGTAGCTGGCCATAACTCTACTGGAGATGTGGCTGAGCAAATCAGGGTACAGTCATCAGCATATTGGATACAGCTGACTTTTGGAATGATAGTATAAAGGTCATTAATGAAGATGGAGAACAGCAAGGGCCCTAGTATAGAGCCTTGTGGTACTCCAAGGGTGTTAGGTAGAATGTTAGAGAGTTTGTTCTGTCAGAGGACAGCCTGCTGTCGACCATTCAGGTAGGATTGAAACCATTGAAGGGCTCCAGTATCTAGACAAAATGTTTGCAGGGTGTGGATTAAAAGTTGGTGATCAACCATATCGAATACCTTGGAAAGGTCCAAGAAGAGGGCTGAGGATATATAATCATTGTTGCGATTATGGTTTATGGTGTTGGTAAAGGCTAGGAGGGCTGAAGTAGTGCTGTGATGAGGACAGAAGCCATGCTGAGTGTCTGCCATAAGGTGATTCTGGATTAGGTGGTGCATGAGTTGTCTATGAATACATTTTTCCATAATCTTTGCAAGTGGAGAGAGTGTAGCTATTGGCCTATAATTAGAGAATTCAGTAGAGCTGCCTCCTTTGTGAAGTGGGATTACATAGGATATTTTCCAGATGGTGGGAATTTTAGCTTCTACTATGGTTCAACTGATTAGTATACAGACAGGATAACCAATAGCATCAGCTGATTTTTGTAGGTACTCGGCAGGGAGTTGATCAGCAGAAAGTGTAGTGGGTTTTAATTTTTTGATCAAGGTATGGTAAGTGAAGTGGCAACTGGTTGGAAGCTGAACGTGGGTAGGTTTCTAGGGGTGCTACTTTCAGGACCAGGGGAGTTAGGAGGTAGTTGGCTAGCTAGGGCTTGAATTGTCTCAGTAAAGAATTGGTTAAAACTATCAGAAACATCTTCAGGGGTTTTATCAATAGTAGCAGCATGGATTGGGGTTGAAGTTTGTCCAGGATGTAGTAGATTATTTAAACCTGCCCAAAACTTCTGAGGGTTATTTTGATTTACTGTCTGTAAATTACAGTAGTATTGTTTTTTGTCTTGTAAAATTGATTTTTTGGTTTCGTTCCTGGATTGCCTGTATTTAATGTGATCTTGAGGGTCTTTAGAAGAATGCCATAAAGCCCATGCTTTGTTTCTAAGGGTAATTTTGAGTTTAGACTCTTTAGAAAGCAATGGTGCAGTTTTTGCCTTGGTTCTCTTTGAACGAACAGGTGCATGCAAATCAAGGATCTCAAGGAATTTGTTGTTAAAGTATGCTACTCTTCCTCTAAGGGGAGGTGTTTTAGAATAGACCAATTACATGAGTTTAGTTCTTGTTGGAATTTGGCAGGGTCAAAGTTTTTATTGTTTCTAACCTTTCTGAGTAAGGGTTGTTGGGAATTAATGGTTTTGTGCTTAATTACATATGTGAGAAGGTGATCACTTAGGCCATCAAGGAGGGTACCAGAGGTGCACAGTTGGGGGTGACTATTTATGAGTACCCAGTCAAGTATACTTTCTTTTTGGTTGGGTTTACCTATTCTGGTAGGGGTGGATATAATCTGTGTAAATGCATGCAGTTAATATGGGTGGTTGGGGATTCTGAGGAACAGGTGCCCCAGTCTATGTTAAAGTCTCCAAGTAGTAGGGTTTCTTGGGGGTAGTGACATGATAGCCACTACAGGATATCTTCAAATGTAGATATATTGTTACCTGGGGGAATGTACATACAGATGATATTAATGCATTTATTTTTATTAAGTTGCAATTTGGTGGGAAGAATCTCTGAGTTATTAATCTGAGGTGGTTGTATTACATCTACGGTGACATTCAACTCAGATTAATAGAGTACAGCTACCCCACCCCCCTTCCTCAAAGCATGATCCAGCCTGTGTATGTTGTACCCAGGTGGTAACACTTCAGTGTCTTTAGTGTAAGGTTTTAACCAGGTTTCAGATAAACAGAGAATCTCAGGGGAATGGACATCCAGAAGTGCATGCAATTCATGTACCTTGTTATTAATGCTTCTAATATTGAGATGATGGACTAGGAGAGAGTTAGTTGGCCTATTAATAGTAGATTTGTAGCTTAGATTGCAAGTAGAGGGGGTATGTGTATCTGAAGTGAGTGGGCCAAGGTTGGGGTGAATATCACCACCGTTGAGTCTATACTTGGTGATGAACTTCAGGAATTTGTTTATTAGTTTGTGGTAGTGTTTGGATCTAGAGCTAATGCGCCTGGGGTTTAGATGTTGATAGACTGAACAAGATGTTGGATAGGATCTGGTACTGTAAGTATGGTTGAAGGTGGAGGATTTACAGCTGGAGTGATAGAATGGCCTTTTGCGACCTGAAATCCTGTGAGAAACTCGTTTCCATACAAAGTAATGAGGTATGGTGCGAACAAGAGGGGTAGTAAAGAGGAGTATATCATTATCTGTGATTCAGTTAGTGAGTTAAGGAACTGTTTTACCTGGTGATGCAACACCAGAAGATGGAGTGGTGAGACAAAGATACTGGAAGGGGGATGGGAGAATGCCAGATGAAAGCTAATACGTGCTATTAAAATGTAGGTAGAAGAATGGGGGCGGGTGGAATTATCCCAGATGAAAGGAGATAGGATCTAGAAAGTGGGGGAGGGGCTATAGTACTATAAATTTAGAGGTACTGGGGTGGGAGGAAATTGGGGGCAGGGAGGGGAGCGAAGAGAGTCCAAACGTAGCGAGCACGAATGTAGCGGGGCTGTTGCAGTTTACAAGGTTTCCTAAGGTGTCCTAAAGCTATAAGGTAAGTATTATAGCTCTTAATGTAAGAGTCAATTTACTTAAGTTACAGGGGAAGAAGGCAACCACTCAAGTAGAAAAAAAGAGCGCTATGGCTGAACAATATGGTGACCTGCTTAATTAAGGAAATTGGGGGCAGGGAGGGGAGCAAAGAGAGCCCAAACGTAGCGAGCATGAATGTAGCGGGGCTGTTGCAGTTTACAAGGTTTCCTAAGGTGTCCTAAAGCTATAAGGTAAGTATTATAGCTCTTAATGTAAGAGTCAATTTACTTAAGTTACAGGGGAAGAAGGCAACCACTCAAGTAGAAAAAAAGAGCGCTATGGCTGACCAGTATGGTGACCTGCTTAATTACACAGCACTGTAAGTGAAAGCTTAACAAATGCTTTTTGTGTGTGCAACCTACTCTGTTTAAATGCTGAGAGAAACTGATTGCAGCCCTGTAGACATTGTTTTCTAGGGAACTGTAGAGTTCAACTAGGAAAAGAGAAAAGCAGAGATTCTAGGGTAAGCATGAAGGCAACAACAGGCAGTTATTTTATAATAATGCATTCAGAAAGGTTTGGTGGGGGGGGTAAAGAAGCATACTTCAGAATGAACTAGGTTTTATAGCTAAGAAACCTAAGCAAGAGAGCACTGCAGTAAATAAACACTTGCCAGATTTTAAAGATATGCCAGAAAAACTAAATCAATTGTTCACAATTGTACAACTGGAAAATTGCCAGTAAAAGCACTTCAGGTATAGCTAGCCCAAGTTATTCAAGTCATAAAAGCACTTCTTCAATGTGTGTGTGCAATTTAAACATTAAAAACACATGCAGCAAGTAGGAGCTCTGATTATACACTTTCTCTAGGTACAGGGTCAGTTTAAACACAAATATTACCACAGAAATTCAACAAAGTCACTTATAAAGCATACTTACAGAGCCTCTGAAAAAAAAATAGAGCAGTCTGTGCAGAATCAGAATTTAGCAGCAGGTCATTCAGTTACACAAAAACTCCATACAATGGAAAAACTTACTCTGAGTCACACCAGATCAGCCAAGGGGGGAAGAGAGATGGAAATTCTAAGCACCTAGATATGAAAATGATGCCTGAACTGAATTGTAGCTGTTTAACCTGTTTGAGGAAAGAGGGGGTGGGGGAAGAGAGAAGGCAGTAGGAGTGGTTACAGGGAATACCCTGATTGACTCAAGACACCACGCCAGAGGTAAGTTGAATGTAAGGGCCTAAAATCTGCCCTCAGCACTGTGTTATTTGCACTCAGTATTTTAATTTTAATGTTACTTGCACTCAGCACTGTAATTTCACTGATGTTTAGAAGGAAAGACAGACGAACAGTATACAATCTGGGGAATTTTTACAAGGGTTACTTGTTCAAATGTCAGGCTGTTGCAGTTTACAAGGTTTCCTAAGGTGTCCTAAAGCTATAAGGTGAGTATTATAGCTCTTAATGTAAGAGTCAATTTACTTAAGTTACAGGGGAAGAAGGCAACCACTCAAGTAGAAAAAAAGAGTGCTATGGCTGACCAATATGGTGACCTGCTTAATTACACAGCAATGTAAGTGAAAGCTTAACAAATGCTTTTTGTGTGTGCAACCTACTCTGTTTAAATGCTGAGAGAAACTGATTGCATCCCTGTAGACATTGTTTTTTAGGGAACTGTAGAGTTCAACTAGGTAAAGAGAAAAGCAGAGATTCTAGGGTAAGCATGAAGGCAACAACAGGCAGTTATTTTATAATAATGCATTCAGAAAGGTTTGGTGGGGGGGTAAGCATACTTCAGAATGAACTAAGTTTTATAGCTAAGAAACCTAAGCAAGAGAGCACTGCAGTAAATAAACACTTGCCAGATTTTAAAGATATACCAGAAAAACTAAATCAATTGTTCACAATTGTACAACTGGAAAATTGCCAGTAAAAGCACTTCAGGTATAGCTAGCCCAAGTTATTCAAGTCATAAAAGCACTTCTTCAATGTGTGTGTGCAATTTAAACATTAAAAACACATGCAGCAATTAGGAGCTCTGAGTATACACTTTCTCTAGGTACAGGTTCAGTTTAAACACAAATATTACCACAGAAATTCAATAAAGTCACTTATACAGCATACTTATAGAGCCTCTGAAAAGCAAATAGAGCAGTCTGTGCAGAATCAGAATTTAGCAGTAGGTCATTCAGTTACACAAAAACTCCATACAATGAAAAAAACTTACTCTGAGTCACACCAGATCAGCCAAGGGGGGAAGAGAGATGGAAATTCTAAGCACCTAGATATGAAAATGATGCCTGAACTGAATTGTAGCTGTTTAACCTGTTTGAGGAATGAGGGGGGTGGGGGAAGAGAGAAGGCAGTAGGAGTGGTTACAGGGAATACCCTGATTGGCTCAAGACACCACACCAGAGGTAAGTTGAATGTAAGGGCCTAAAATCTGCACTCAGCACTGTGTTATTTGCACTCAGTATTTTAATTTTAATGTTACTTGCACTAAGCACTGTAATTTCACTGATGTTTAGCAGGAATGACAGACCAACAGTATACAATTTGGGGAATATTTACAAGGGTTACTTGTTCAAATGACAGGCTGTTGCAGTTTACAAGGTTTCCTAAGGTGTCCTAAAGCTATAAGGTAAGTATTATAGCTCTTAATGTAAGAGTCAATTTACTTAAGTTACAAGGGAAGGAGGCAACCACTCAAGTAGAAAGAAAGAGCCCTATGGCTGACCAATATGGTGACCTGCTTAATTACACAGCACTGTAAGTGAAAGCTTAACAAATGCTTTTTGTGTGTGCAACCTACTCTGTTTAAATGCTGAGAGAAACTGATTGCAGTCCTGTAGACATTGTTTTGTAGGGAAATGTAGAGTTCAATTAGGAAAAGAGAAAAGCAGAGATTCTAGGGTAAGCATGAAGGCAACAGCAGGCAGTTATTTTATAATAATGCATTCAGAAAGGTTTGGTGCAGGGGGGGGTCAGAATGAACTAAGATTTTTAGCTAAGAAACCTAAGCAAGAGAGCAATGCAGTAAATAAACACTTAACAGATTTTAAAGATATACCAGAAAAAAACTAAATCAATGGTTCACAATTGTACAACTGGAAAATTGCCAGAAAAAGCACTTCAGGTATAGCTAGCCCAAGTTATTCAAGTCATAAAAGCACTTCTTCAATGTGTGTGTGCAAGTTAAACATTAAAAACACATGCAGCAAGTAGGAGCTCTGATTATACACTTTCTCTAGGTACAGGTTCAGTTTAAACACAAACATTACCACAGAAAATCAGTAAAGTCACTTATAAAGCATACTTATAGAGCCTCTGAAAAAAAATTGAGCAGTCTATGCAGAATCAGAAATTAGCAGCAGGTCATTCAGTTACACAAAAACTCAATGAACAAACTTACTCTGAGTCACACCAGGTCAGCCAAGGGGGGGGGGGGGATCCTAAGCACCTAGATATGAAAATGATGCCTGTACTGAATTGCTGCAGTTTAACCTGTTTGAGGAAAGAGGGGGTGGGTGAAGAGAGAAGGCAGTAGGAGTGGTTACAGAGAATACCCTGATTGACTCAACACACCACACCAGTGGTAAGTTGAATGTAAGGGCCTAAAATCTGCACTCAGCACTGTGTTATTTGCACTCAGTACTTTAATTTTAATGTTACTTGCACTCAGCACTGTAATTTCACTTATGTTTAGCAGGAAATAACAGTACATTTAATTTCAATTTAAAGGGGATTTTCAAACCCAAAAAATTTTAAGGAAAAAAAAAAAAGGGGTTTTTGGGCTTTAATAAAGGTTTTTTAAAATTCAAGGGGGGAAAAATAAAATGGAAATTTCCTTAATTTTGGAAGGAAAATCTTTTAAAAAAAAAGGTTTAAAGGGGGTTAAAAACAGCATTTAAAAATTTTTAAAAGGTTTTTGGGGAAAAAACGTTTAGTAAGAAAAAGAAAGCGGAAATTTTTTAAAATTAAAAATTTTAAAGGGGAAAAAAAAAAAGTTTTATAAGAAAAAGCAAAAAACTTATAAAATTCATTTTAAAAATTGACAAAATTTTTTAAAAAAACAAAAAAAGAAAAAACTTATAAAACTTTCCCGTTTAAATTTAAAAAAACTTTCCCAAGGGAAAAATTTTAAAAAAAAACCAAAGCCCTTTTAAAATTGCATTTTCAAAAAACAAACCCCCCTTTTTAAAAAAAAAAAAAAATACTTTTCCCCTTTAAAGGGGCCCTTTTAAAAAAATTCCGATATTCAAAAAAAAAAAATTTTTGGAAAAGGGGGGAAAGGGAAAAACCCATTTAAAAAACCCCCAAAAAAAGGGTTTTTTCCCGGAAAAAGGGGGGGAAAAACAAATTTTTTAAAAAATCCCCCATACTAAACCGTTTAGGAAAGGGGGGAAAAACATGGTTTTTCAATTTCTTTTTTTTTACAACAATTTTAATTTTTAAAAAAAATAACGTTTTTTTTAATTTTAAAATTTTTTCGAAAAGGGGTTTTCCCTTTTAAAAAAACCCAAACTAAATTGGGTTTTAAAGTTTTGTAAAGCTTTTTTTTTGGGGCCTAATGAAAGAAAAAGTTTCAGTTTAAATTTTTTGGGGAAAAAAAAAAGGGGGAAAAAGGGAAAAGGGAAAAAGGATTTAAAAAGTTTGAAAGGGGTTAAAAAAAAAACAAAATTTAAAGTAAAAAAAAAAAAGGGGATTTAAAAAATTTTTAAAATTTTGGGGAAAGAAAAAAAAAGTTTAAATTTAACGAAAAAAAAAAGGGATTTTTTTAAAAAAAAACTTAAAAATTTTGGGGGAAAAAAATTTTTTTAAAAAATTTACAAGGGGGGTAAAACCTTGGGAACTTTAAAAAAATTTCCCAAAAAATTTAAGGTTTTTTAAACTTAAAAAAAAAGGTTTAAATTTTCCCCGGGATTAGTTAAAAAAACCCCCAAAATTTTAAAAATTTAAATAAAAATAGCAATAAAAGGAAAAAAATTTTAAATGTGTTTAAAAAAAATTTTCAGTTTTTCCTTAAAAAATTTAAAAGGAAAAAAAAAAAAATCCCGGGGGAGAAAACCAAATAAAAAAAAAAACCCAAAATAATTTAATTTTTTAGAAAAGGGGGGGGGGAAAAAAAGGGTTTCAAAATATTTTAAAAGAACCCCTTTTTTTTAATTTAAAATTTTTTAAAAGGGTGAAAAATTTAAAGGGTTTAAAAAAATTTAACCCTTTTTAAAAAAACCCAAAAAACAAGGGAATTTTAAGTTTTTTAAAAATTTTTGGCCCCTTTAATTTTAACCCAAAAAAGAAAATTTTTTTGGGGTAATTTTTAAAGTAAGGGGAGCCCAAAAGGGGAAAATAAATTAATTTAAAAAAACCAATTAAGTAAATTTTTTGAAAAAGGAAAATTTTTAAAAAAAAAAAGAAATTTTGGGGGTAAATATTTTAAACAAATTAAGGAAAAAAAAAAGGTTTTTTAAAAACCCAAAAAAAAAAATTTCAAAAAATTTTTAATTAATTTAAGGAAAAAAAAAAAAATTTAAAAAATAAGCAAAAAAAAAATTTTTTTTCTAAAATTTTAATAATTAAAAAAAAAAAAATTAAAAATTTTAACTTTTAGAAAAACATTTAAAAATTTACCCAAAATTAAATTTTTTAAAAAACCAAAAAAAAACATTTTAAAAAAAAAACCGTTAAAAAACCCCAAATTTAAAAAATTTTTAAAAAAAATTTCCCAAAAAAGGGGGGGGGTTTAAACAAAAAAAAAAAAATATTTCATTTTTTGGAGGTTTAAAAAAAAAAATTCATAAAATTATTACAACCCAAAAAAGGGGGGGGGAAAAAAAATAAACGATTTGAAAGGGTTTTTAAAAAAAATTTAAAGGAAAATGAAAAAAAAGGGAAGGGGGGAAAAAAACCCCCCTTTAAAAAAGAGGTTTGAAAGTAGGGTTTAAATTTAAAGGGTTTGGGGTTTAAACATATTTTAATTTAAACCTTTGCTTTTAAAAACAGGGGGGAAAAAAGGGAAAATTTTAATTTTTTTGGGCCCCTTTTTCCCAAAATTTTTTTTAAATTTGGGGTTTTTTTATTTTTTAAAAAAAAAATTATTGAAAAGGTTTTTAAAAAAGGCCCGGGGAAAAAAAATCCGTTTAAAAAAACAAGAAAATTTTTTTTTAATTTGGGAAAGGGAAAACTAATTTAAAAAAATTTTTTTAAAAAGAAAGGTTAATAAAAGAAAAAAATTTTAAAATTTTTGGGAAAAAAATTTTTAAATAAAATTCCCCGAAAAAAATTTTGGGGGGGTATTAATAAAAAAAAACCCCAAGGGGTTTTTAAAAAAAACCCAGATTAAATTAAAAAATTTTTTAAATTGTTAAAAAAATTAAAATTTAAAGCCCAAACAAAAAGGAAAAAAAAACCCAATTTTGGAAAAAACAAAAAAACAATTTTTAAAAACTAAAAATTTTTTTAAAAAAATAAAAGAAAAAAAAAACACCTTTAAAATTTAAAAAATTTTTAAAAAATGAGCAAGTTTAAAAAAAAAAGGGTTTAGTTTTAAAAAAACCCAAAAAAAAACACCAAAAAAAAGGGGGGAAAAAAAAAAAACCCCAATTGAAATTTTATGATTTTTTTTAAAATTTTTCGAAATTTTGGAAAAGGGGGAAAAAAGGGGGGAAAATTTGGAAACAAACCGTAATGAATTTGGGAAAATTTCCCCCTTTTTTGGGGAAAAAATTTTTTTGGGAAAACCCCAATTGGAAAACAAACCCCCAAAAAAAAAAATTGGGAAAAAAGGGCCCGTTAAAAAACAGTTTTTTTTAAATTTTAAAAAATTTTTTTAAAATTTTAAATAAAAAGATTATATTTAAAGGGGTTTTGCAAAAAGGTTTGGGAGAGGTTTCCCAAGGTGACTTAAAATAAAAACTTATTAAGTAAATTTTTAAGTTTTGGGGAAAGAAGGAACTAAGAAAGAATGCTAAATTGAAGGGAAATTTAATCAATTGAAAAAGTTAACAAAGTTTTTGTTGCAAACCCCTTTTAAATTTGAAAATATTCAGGTTTGTTGTGGGGGAAAAGTAGATTCAATTTGAAAAGAAAAGCAGAGATTTGGAAATAAACAAAACAGGGATTATTTTAATAACCCTTAAAATTTGGTCAGGGAGAAAACTAAATTTTAAAGAAACCAAAAAAACAATAAAAAAAAAAACAGTTTTAAGAATTTAAAAAAAAATAATCCCAAAAACAAAATTAAAAACTTCCTGGTAAGTACCCCAAAATTAAATAAAACTTTAAGTATTAAATTAAACTTAAAAAAGAAATAGGAGGATAAATTCAGGTACAGGTTCAGTTTAAACACAAATATTACCACAGAAATTCAATAAACTCACTTATACAGCATACTTATAGACCCTCTAAAAACACAAATATAACAGTCTGTGCACAATCAGAATTTAGCAGCAGGTCATTCAGTTACACAAAACTCCATACAATGAAAAAACTTACTCTGAGTCACACCAGATCAGCCAAGGGGAAGAGAGATGGAAATTCTAAGCACCTAGATATGAAAATGATGCCTGAACTGAATTGTAGCTGTTTAACCTGTTTGAGGAATGAGGGGGGTGGGGGAAGAGAGAAGGCAGTAGGAGTGGTTACAGGGAATACCCTGATTGGCTCAAGACACCACACCAGAGGTAAGTTGAATGTAAGGGCCTAAAATCTGCACTCAGCACTGTGTTATTTGCACTCAGTATTTTAATTTTAATGTTACTTGCACTAAGCACTGTAATTTCACTGATGTTTAGCAGGAATGACAGACCAACAGTATACAATTTGGGAATATTTACAAGGGTTACTTGTTCAAATGACAGGCTGTTGCAGTTTACAAGGTTTCCTAAGGTGTCCTAAAGCTATAAGGTAAGTATTATAGCTCTTAATGTAAGAGTCAATTTACTTAAGTTACAAGGGAAGGAGGCAACCACTCAAGTAGAAAGAAAGAGCCCTATGGCTGACCAATATGGTGACCTGCTTAATTACACAGCACTGTAAGTGAAAGCTTAACAAATGCTTTTTGTGTGTGCAACCTACTCTGTTTAAATGCTGAGAGAAACTGATTGCAGTCCTGTAGACATTGTTTTGTAGGGAAATGTAGAGTTCAATTAGGAAAAGAGAAAAGCAGAGATTCTAGGGTAAGCATGAAGGCAACAGCAGGCAGTTATTTTATAATAATGCATTCAGAAAGGTTTGGTGCAGGGGGGGGGTCAGAATGAACTAAGATTTTTAGCTAAGAAACCTAAGCAAGAGAGCAATGCAGTAAATAAACACTTAACAGATTTTAAAGATATACCAGAAAAAAACTAAATCAATGGTTCACAATTGTACAACTGGAAAATTGCCAGAAAAAGCACTTTAGGTATAGCTAGCCCAAGTTATTCAAGTCATAAAAGCACTTCTTCAATGTGTGTGTGCAAGTTAAACATTAAAAACACATGCAGCAAGTAGGAGCTCTGATTATACACTTTCTCTAGGTACAGGTTCAGTTTAAACACAAACATTACCACAGAAAATCAGTAAAGTCACTTATAAAGCATACTTATAGAGCCTCTGAAAAAAAATTGAGCAGTCTATGCAGAATCAGAAATTAGCAGCAGGTCATTCAGTTACACAAAAACTCAATGAACAAACTTACTCTGAGTCACACCAGGTCAGCCAAGGGGGGGGGGATCCTAAGCACCTAGATATGAAAATGATGCCTGTACTGAATTGCTGCAGTTTAACCTGTTTGAGGAAAGAGGGGGTGGGTGAAGAGAGAAGGCAGTAGGAGTGGTTACAGAGAATACCCTGATTGACTCAACACACCACACCAGTGGTAAGTTGAATGTAAGGGCCTAAAATCTGCAGTCAGCACTGTGTTATTTGCACTCAGTACTTTAATTTTAATGTTACTTGCACTCAGCACTGTAATTTCACTTATGTTTAGCAGGAAAGACAGATCAACAGTATACAATTTTGGGAATTTTTACAAGGGTTACTTGTTCAAAAGTCAGGCTGTTGCAGTTTACAAGGTTTCCTAAGGTGTCCTAAAGCTATAAGGTAAGTATTACAGCTCTTAATGTAAGAGTCAATTTACTTACGTTACAAGGGAAGGAGGCAATCACTCAAGTAGAAAAAAAGAGCCCTATGGCTGACCAGTATGGTGACCTGCTTAATTACACAGCACTGTAAGTGAAAGCTTAACAAATGCTTTTTGTGTGTGCAACCTACTCTGTTTAAATGCTGAGAGAAACTAACTGCAGTCCTGTAGACATTGTTTTGTAGGGAACTGTAGAGTTCAACTAGGAAAAGAGAAAAGCAGAGATTCTAGGGTAAGCATGAAGGCAACAACAGGCAGTTAATTTATAATAATGCATTCAGAAAGGTTTGGTGGGGGGGGTAAAGTAGCATACTTCAGAATGAACTAAGATTTATAGCTAAGAAAAATAAGCAAGGCAGCATTGCAGTAAATAAACACTTGCCAGATTTTAAAGATATACCAGAAAAACTAAATCAATGGTTCACAATTGTACAACTGGAAAATACCAATAAAGGCACTTCAGGTATAGCTAGCCCAAGTTATTCAAGTCATAAAAGCACTTCCTCAATGTGTGTGTGTAATTTAAACATTAAAAAAACATGCAGCAAGTAGGAGTTCTGATTATACATTTTCTCTAGGTACAGGTTCAGTTTAAACACAAATATTACCACAGAAATTCAGTAAAGTCACTTATAAGGCATACTTATAGAGCCTCTGGAAAAAAAATAGAGCAGTCTGTGTAGAATCAGAATTTAGCAGCAGGTCATTCAGTTACACAAAAACTCCATACAATGAAGAAACTTACTCTGAGTCACACCAGGTCAGCCAAGGGTGCAGAGAGGGAAATCCTAAGCACCTAAATTTGAAAATGATGCCTTTACTGAATTGTAGCAGTTTAACCTGTTTGAGGAAAGAGGGGGTGGGGGAAGAGAGAAGGCAGTAAGAGTGGTTACAGGGAATACCCTGATTGACTCAAGACACCGTACCAGAGGTAACTTGAATATAAGGGCCTAAAATCTGCACTCAGCACTGTGTAATTTGCACTCAGTACTTTAATTTTATTGTTAATTGCACTCAGCACTGTAATTTCACTTATGTTTAGCAGGAAAGACAGACCAACAGTATACAATTTTGGGAATTTTTACAAGGATTACTTGTTCAAATGTCAGGCTGTTGCAGTTTACAAGGTTTCCTAAGGTGTCCTAAAGCTATAATGTAAGTATTATAACTCTTAATGTAAGAGTCAATTTACTTAAGTTACAGGGGAAGGAGGCAACCACTCAAGTAGAAAAAGGAGCCCTATGACTGACGAATATGATGACCTGCTTAATTACACAGCACTGTAAGTGAAAGCTTAACAAATGCTTTTTGTGTGTGCAACCTACTCTGTTTAAATGCTGAGAGGAACTGATTTCAGTCCTGTAGACATTATTTTGTAGGGAACTGTAGAGTTCAGCTAGGAAAAGAGAAAAGCACAGATTCTAGGATAAGCATGAAGGCAACAACAGGCAGTTATTTTGTAAAAATGCATTCAGAAAGGTTTGGTGGGGGGGTAATGTAGCATACTTCAGAATGAACTAAGATTTATAGCTAAAAAACCTAAGCAAGAGAGCAATGCAGTAAATAAACACTTGCCAAATTTTAAAGATATACCAGAAAAACTAAATCAATTGTTCACAATTGTACAACTGGAAAATTGCCAGTAAAAGCACTTCAGGAATTGCTAGCCCAAGTTATTCAAGTCATAAAAGCACTTCTTCAATGTGTGTGTGTGCAATTTAAACATTAAAAACACATGCAACAAATAGGAGCTCTGATTATACACTTTCTCTAGGTACAGGTTCAGTTTAAACACAAATATTACCACAGAAATTCAGTTACGTCACTTATGAAGCATACTTATAGAGCCTCTGAAAAACAAATAGAGCAGTCTGTGCAGAATCAGAATTTAGCAGCAGGTCATTCAGTTACACAAAAACTCCATACAATGAAGAAACTTACTCTGAGTCACACCAGGTCAGCCAAGGGGGGAAGAGAGAGGGAAATCCTAAGCACCTAGATTTGAAAATGATGCCTGTACTGAATTGTAGCAGTTTAACCTGTTTGAGGAAAGAGGGGGGTGGGGGAAGATAGAAGGCAGTAGGAGTGGTTACATGGAATACCCTGATTGACTCAAGACACCACACCAGAGGTAAGTTGAATGTAAGGGCCTTAAATCTGCACTCAGCACTCTGTTATTTGCACTCAGTACTTTAATTTTAATGTCACTTGCACTCAGCACTGTAATTTCACTGATGTTTAGCAGGAAAGACAGACCAACAGTATACGATTTTGGGAATTTTAACAAGAGTTACTTGTTCACCTGTCAGGCTGTTGCAGTTTACAAGGTTTCCTAAGGTGTCCTAAAGCTATAAGGTAAGTATTATAGCTCTTAATGTAAGAGTCAATTTACTTAAGTTACAGGGGAAGGAGGCAACCACTCAAGTAGAAAAAAAGAGCCCTGTGGCTGACCAATATGGTGACCTGCTTAATTACACAGCACTGTAAGTAAAAGCTTAACTAATGCTTTTTGTGTGTGCAACCTACTCTGTTTAAATGCTGAGAGAAACTGATTGCAGCCCTGTAGACATTGTTTTCTAGGGAACTGTAGAGTTCAACTAGGAAAAGAGAAAAGCAGAGATTCTAGGGTAAGCATGAAGGCAACAACAGGCAGTTATTTTATAATAATGCATTCAGAAAGGTTTGGTGGGGGGGTAAGCATACTTCGGAATGAACTAAGTTTTATAGCTAAGAAACCTAAGCAAGAGAGCACTGCAGTAAATAAACACTTGCCAGATTTTAAAGATATACCAGAAAAACTAAATCAATTGTTCACAATTGTACAACTGGAAAATTGCCAGTAAAAGCACTTCAGGTATAGCTAGCCCAAGTTATTCAAGTCATAAAAGCACTTCTTCAATGTGTGTGTGCAATTTAAACATTAAAAACACATGCAGCAATTAGGAGCTCTGAGTATACACTTTCTCTAGGTACAGGTTCAGTTTAAACACAAATATTACCACAGAAATTCAATAAAGTCACTTATACAGCATACTTATAGAGCCTCTGAAAAGCAAATAGAGCAGACTGTGCAGAATCAGAACTTAGCAGTAGGTCATTCAGTTACACAAAAACTCCATACAATGAAAAAAACTTACTCTGAGTCACACCAGATCAGCCAAGGGGGGAAGAGAGATGGAAATTCTAAGCACCTAGATATGAAAATGATGCCTGAACTGAATTGTAGCTGTTTAACCTGTTTGAGGAATGAGGGGGGTGGGGGAAGAGAGAAGGCAGTAGGAGTGGTTACAGGGAATACCCTGATTGGCTCAAGACACCACACCAGAGGTAAGTTGAATGTAAGGGCCTAAAATCTGCACTCAGCACTGTGTTATTTGCACTCAGTATTTTAATTTTAATGTTACTTGCACTAAGCACTGTAATTTCACTGATGTTTAGCAGGAATGACAGACCAACAGTATACAATTTGGGGAATATTTACAAGGGTTACTTGTTCAAATGACAGGCTGTTGCAGTTTACAAGGTTTCCTAAGGTGTCCTAAAGCTATAAGGTAAGTATTATAGCTCTTAATGTAAGAGTCAATTTACTTAAGTTACAAGGGAAGGAGGCAACCACTCAAGTAGAAAGAAAGAGCCCTATGGCTGACCAATATGGTGACCTGCTTAATTACACAGCACTGTAAGTGAAAGCTTAACAAATGCTTTTTGTGTGTGCAACCTACTCTGTTTAAATGCTGAGAGAAACTGATTGCAGTCCTGTAGACATTGTTTTGTAGGGAAATGTAGAGTTCAATTAGGAAAAGAGAAAATCAGAGATTCTAGGGTAAGCATGAAGGCAACAGCAGGCAGTTATTTTATAATAATGCATTCAGAAAGGTTTGGTGCAGGGGGGGGTCAGAATGAACTAAGATTTTTAGCTAAGAAACCTAAGCAAGAGAGCAATGCAGTAAATAAACACTTAACAGATTTTAAAGATATACCAGAAAAAAACTAAATCAATGGTTCACAATTGTACAACTGGAAAATTGCCAGAAAAAGCACTTCAGGTATAGCTATCCCAAGTTATTCAAGTCATAAAAGCACTTCTTCAATGTGTGTGTGCAAGTTAAACATTAAAAACACATGCAGCAAGTAGGAGCTCTGATTATACACTTTCTCTAGGTACAGGTTCAGTTTAAACACAAACATTACCACAGAAAATCAGTAAAGTCACTTATAAAGCATACTTATAGAGCCTCTGAAAAAAAATTGAGCAGTCAATGCAGAATCAGAAATTAGCAGCAGGTCATTCAGTTACACAAAAACTCAATGAATAAACTTACTCTGAGTCACACCAGGTCAGCCAAGGGGGGGGGGGATCCTAAGCACCTAGATATGAAAATGATGCCTGTACTGAATTGCTGCAGTTTAACCTGTTTGAGGAAAGAGGGGGTGGGTGAAGAGAGAAGGCAGTAGGAGTGGTTACAGAGAATACCCTGATTGACTCAACACACCACACCAGTGGTAAGTTGAATGTAAGGGCCTAAAATCTGCACTCAGCACTGTGTTATTTGCACTCAGTACTTTAATTTTAATGTTACTTGCACTCAGCACTGTAATTTCACTTATGTTTAGCAGGAAAGACAGATCAACAGTATACAATTTTGGGAATTTTTACAAGGGTTACTTGTTCAAAAGTCAGGCTGTTGCAGTTTACAAGGTTTCCTAAGGTGTCCTAAAGCTATAAGGTAAGTATTACAGCTCTTAATGTAAGAGTCAATTTTCTTAAGTTACAAGGGAAGGAGGCAATCACTCAAGTAGAAAAAAAGAGCCCTATGGCTGACCAATATGGTGACCTGCTTAATTACACAGCACTGTAAGTGAAAGCTTAACAAATGCTTTTTGTGTGTGCAACCTACTCTGTTTAAATGCTGAGAGAAACTAACTGCAGTCCTGTAGACATTGTTTTGTAGGGAACTGTAGAGTTCAACTAGGAAAAGAGAAAAGCAGAGATTCTAGGGTAAGCATGAAGGCAACAACAGGCAGTTAATTTATAATAATGCATTCAGAAAGGTTTGGTGGGGGGGGGGTAAAGTAGCATACTTCAGAATGAACTAAGATTTATAGCTAAGAAAAATAAGCAAGGCAGCATTGCAGTAAATAAACACTTGCCAGATTTTAAAGATATACCAGAAAAACTAAATCAATGGTTCACAATTGTACAACTGGAAAATACCAATAAAGGCACTTCAGGTATAGCTAGCCCAAGTTATTCAAGTCATAAAAGCACTTCCTCAATGTGTGTGTGTAATTTAAACATTAAAAAAACATGCAGCAAGTAGGAGTTCTGATTATACATTTTCTCTAGGTACAGGTTCAGTTTAAACACAAATATTACCACAGAAATTCAGTAAAGTCACTTATAAGGCATACTTATAGAGCCTCTGGAAAAAAAATAGAGCAGTCTGTGTAGAATCAGAATTTAGCAGCAGGTCATTCAGTTACACAAAAACTCCATACAATGAAGAAACTTACTCTGAGTCACACCAGGTCAGCCAAGGGTGCAGAGAGAGGGAAATCCTAAGCACCTAAATTTGAAAATGATGCCTTTACTGAATTGTAGCAGTTTAACCTGTTTGAGGAAAGAGGGGGTGGGGGAAGAGAGAAGGCAGTAAGAGTGGTTACAGGGAATACCCTGATTGACTCAAGACACCGTACCAGAGGTAACTTGAATATAAGGGCCTAAAATCTGCACTCAGCACTGTGTAATTTGCACTCAGTACTTTAATTTTATTGTTAATTGCACTCAGCACTGTAATTTCACTTATGTTTAGCAGGAAAGACAGACCAACAGTATACAATTTTGGGAATTTTTACAAGGATTACTTGTTCAAATGTCAGGCTGTTGCAGTTTACAAGGTTTCCTAAGGTGTCCTAAAGCTATAATGTAAGTATTATAACTCTTAATGTAAGAGTCAATTTACTTAAGTTACAGGGGAAGGAGGCAACCACTCAAGTAGAAAAAAGGAGCCCTATGACTGACGAATATGATGACCTGCTTAATTACACAGCACTGTAAGTGAAAGCTTAACAAATGCTTTTTGTGTGTGCAACCTACTCTGTTTAAATGCTGAGAGGAACTGATTTCAGTCCTGTAGACATTATTTTGTAGGGAACTGTAGAGTTCAGCTAGGAAAAGAGAAAAGCACATATTCTAGGATAAGCATGAAGGCAACAACAGGCAGTTATTTTGTAATAATGCATTCAGAAAGGTTTGGTGGGGGGGTAAAGTAGCATACTTCAGAATGAACTAAGATTTATAGCTAAAAAACCTAAGCAAGAGAGCAATGCAGTAAATAAACACTTGCCAAATTTTAAAGATATACCAGAAAAACTAAATCAATTGTTCACAATTGTACAACTGGAAAATTGCCAGTAAAAGCACTTCAGGAATTGCTAGCCCAAGTTATTCAAGTCATAAAAGCACTTCTTCAATGTGTGTGTGTGCAATTTAAACATTAAAAACACATGCAACAAATAGGAGCTCTGATTATACACTTTCTCTAGGTACAGGTTCAGTTTAAACACAAATATTACCACAGAAATTCAGTTACGTCACTTATGAAGCATACTTATAGAGCCTCTGAAAACAAATAGAGCAGTCTGTGCAGAATCAGAATTTAGCAGCAGGTCATTCAGTTACACAAAAACTCCATACAATGAAGAAACTTACTCTGAGTCACACCAGGTCAGCCAAGGGGGGAAGAGAGAGGGAAATCCTAAGCACCTAGATTTGAAAATGATGCCTGTACTGAATTGTAGCAGTTTAACCTGTTTGAGGAAAGAGGGGGGTGGGGGAAGATAGAAGGCAGTAGGAGTGGTTACATGGAATACCCTGATTGACTCAAGACACCACACCAGAGGTAAGTTGAATGTAAGGGCCTTAAATCTGCACTCAGCACTCTGTTATTTGCACTCAGTACTTTAATTTTAATGTCACTTGCACTCAGCACTGTAATTTCACTGATGTTTAGCAGGAAAGACAGACCAACAGTATACGATTTTGGGAATTTTAACAAGAGTTACTTGTTCACCTGTCAGGCTGTTGCAGTTTACAAGGTTTCCTAAGGTGTCCTAAAGCTATAAGGTAAGTATTATAGCTCTTAATGTAAGAGTCAATTTACTTAAGTTACAGGGGAAGGAGGCAACCACTCAAGTAGAAAAAAAGAGCCCTGTGGCTGACCAATATGGTGACCTGCTTAATTACACAGCACTGTAAGTAAAAGCTTAACTAATGCTTTTTCTGTGTTCAACCTACTCTGTTTAAATGCTGACAGAAACTGATTGCAGTCCTGTAGACATTGTTTTGTAGGGAACTGTAGAGTTCAACTAGGAAAAGAGAAAAACAGAGATTCTAGGGTAAGCATGAAGGCAACAACAGACAGTTATTTTATAATAATGCATTCAGAAAGGTTTGGTGGGGGGGTAAAGTAGCATACTTCAGAATGAACTAAGATTTATAGCTAAGAAACCTAAGCAAGAGAGCAATGCAGTAAATAAACACTAAATGCTGAAAGAAACTGATTGTAGCCCTGTAGACACCGTTTTGTAGGGAACTGTAGAGTTCAATCTGTTTAAATTCTGAGAGAAACTGATTGCAGTCCTGTAGACACCATTTTGTAGGGAATTGTAGAGTTCAATCTGTTCAAATGCTGAGAGAAACTGATTGCAGTCCTGTAGACACCATTTTGTAGGGAACTGTAGAGTTCAATGTGAGTCACACCAGGTCAGCCAAGGGGGGAAGAGAGAGGGAAATCCTAAGCACCTAGATTTGAAAATGTCGCTCGATGTGTTGCCAACTGGCTTACTGACCTAACCTACACTGTAATAGTAGCTGACTCCAAACCCAGCTCCAGACAAGTGACAAGTGGAGTACCTCAGGGTTCAGTCCTGGGACCACTACTGGTTGGCATCTACTTCTCTGTAGTACAGGCTAACACTAAAGGACTCTGGCTAACAAAGTTCGCAGATGACTGCAAACTGGGAGCCATTACTGAATCCCCAAATGATGTGGATATTCTACAAAAGGGCCTTACAGAAACTGATGCCTGGTGCCAGAGCCATAGGCTCAAGCTTAATGCCAAGAAATGTATAGTTATCCCCTTTGGAAAAAAACATGTACCCATGAATTACCATATAGGTGGCAGTACACTAAACATCGAAAATGTGATGAGAGACTTAGGGACACAGGTGGACAGTGGTCT
The DNA here is from genome assembly GCF_019279795.1 of Protopterus annectens. Taxonomy (NCBI): domain Eukaryota; kingdom Metazoa; phylum Chordata; order Ceratodontiformes; family Protopteridae; genus Protopterus; species Protopterus annectens. The sequence goes on along the minus strand of NC_056726.1, from coordinate 1,812,621,524 downwards.
CACCTTCGATAACCACATCGCCACAACATTCAGGAAATCCTTCTATGTGGCACACCTCATTATTAAGGGCTTTTCATCAAGAAAAAAGGAGGTCATTGTCCCACTGTACTCATCCCTCATTAGACCCATTATAGAGTATAACGCCCCATTTGGTATGTACTTCACAAGACATCTGCAACAGCTGGAAAGACCGCAGAAATACCTCACTAAAAGAATCACAGGCCTAAAGCAGATGCCATATGCTGACTGTCTAAAAAAAAACTCCAGCTATACTCTGTGGCATATTGTCTACTCAGAGGCAATCTCTGCTTAACATACAAGGCCATGTCAAACCCTGAACTGTTGAACATGCTCCACTTAAAGGAATCTCAATCCCTCAGAGCCACACGCTCAGGGATCTAAACCTTGTCATCACAATGAACAAAATATGCTGGAGGGTAGGTTCCTGACCCATAGACTTCCCATACTCTGGAATAGACTGCCCATACATGTCAAGCAGAGCACCTCCTTGGCCCTCTTCAAAAGGAACCTTGATGATTGGATGGGAGATAGGAAATTCACCTCAGGGATCAAGTCAGTCACCCTGCTAGAGAGGGGTCCAGGGAAGTAAATATTGTGGGAAGAAATATCCAGGGAATTGTTATGGCTTGGCTTGTATAGGCCATAGGGCCGATAGTCGAGTACCAACCTATGAACCTATAAACACACAGGCTTATATTTCACAGGTACATGTATACAACTGCTTGATGAATACTGACTTGTACAGTCATGTTACACAATTATCACAAGCACCACAGACACTATAGTGCTGTGGGATATCAGAGGCAAATGCCTACAGTGATTGACATTTGCACATCATGTGGTTTTAGCCAATTGGATGTGTACTGGGTGGGACAGGCCTCATGATGGGAGGCTCTTTGTCACTGTCTGTCACTCTCTTCCCCACATCTATGTATGTGTAATTTTGGCTTAATATAGTGTGTTGTCCTTGGCTATATGTGTGTATTCCTATCCAATGTGTGTGCAAAGCATGACTGGTGTGCAATGAGGAGTGTGTGCACAAACATCTGTGACTGTCAGACATGTATAGTCCACTGTTGTTGCCAGACATGGGCTTCATTTCTTTAAGTGTGGGAGCATGCCCAGTATGACCTTCTGTATTGAATGTGTGAATCCATTCCAGGTAGGTTATACTCCAGTGCAGGCTTTTGTTTTCTACACCTACAGCTAGCAACCTGTTTCCGCGGGGTATCTGTAGATCGGTTGACAATATGGGGTCAAAATGGGCAAAGATAGTGAGTTACTGTAGGTAATTGTGTCTGTGCTGCTTCCGCTACGTGGTCTTGGTGTTACCAGAGATATTCAGACATATGTACTGTTTTATACTGTGATGTTTTATGTCATCAACTACTGTTAGGTATACATATTTGCTTGCAGTCATTTCCTGGGGAACACAGGGTGAATGCAGCTGTGTCCGGTATTGTGGTCTGCAGCCTACATATTCTTGCACAATCATGCCATTCTGGAGGGGAAGCTGCAGACACTTGCTGATGGGTCTGTGTAAATGGTTCAGCACCTTGGTGCAGTGGTGGCTGAGGATGCCATGCTTGTACATTCTTTGACGTGACAGTATGGCCATATCCTGCTGGGGCCATACTGCACAGCTGTACAGATTCACAGAGGTTACCCAGAGGTAGGGATCATATTTCTGGACATTACCCTTCACATTGTGGTTTATGAGCAGATTTATAGCCACCCATTCATGTGTTTGCAGGCAGAGATAGTATGTGCACACGGCTGAGTTTCAGACTTCACACACTCCATGCCATCTATGCTCTTACCACCCCATCTATTATTCTATCCTCTTCCAAACATTATGCAAACATTATCTGATAAGTTCCCTATAGTTATCACTTCATTCCATCAGTGATTCGGTGTTGGTCCACAGTTCTTTCAGTAGGACATGGTTGACATGTTACTGGGATTTGTTGACATGGCCTTGCATTTGGGTTCAGTTGACTGTTATGTTGTTATTCGGGAGTCCATGACATAACGTACATTGGCAGTACGGGAGAGACACAGGCCTTTGGCAGAGGACTGTAGGGGATTTCATAGTGATGCAGGCCAGCTGTAGCAGGCTGTTGCATTGTGTAACTCTTACAGTCCCAGACTGCAAGACAGTATATTTCTCTGGGGTGAGAGGGTGCAAGGTGTTAATGCCAATACTTTCTGTCATTATTGATCCAGTGGTATGGATTCTGGCAGGGTGCTGCTTACAGCTAGGGACACACCTGCATGGGAGACCTCTTCTGCATGCTGCATTCTGTGGCTATTGCCATACAGAGGTGGGAGGTGGGGTCATATTGTACTCATTCCCAACAGCAGGAATAAGACATGTGAGGTACCTGTGGGTGATGGTGGGTGAGCTGGGAGCATGTGTGCTATGGACACTACTTGCATCTGACTCAGATATACATGGGGCATTCCACTTATGCTGGCTTGTGCAGGGACATCAGCAATTTCTCAATACTTCATACCTGTGACCTTCGTGGTCTGCCAGTGTTTGGCAACACGGCATTGGTATTCCTTACTACAAACCCAACTAATATGCTGCTAATCTGTATGTACAATTCCAAAGGTATGTCCATTTGATAGTAATATATTATACACAGTCTGTCTGGGGTACTTCCACCTGTGCACTTTTTGTATGTCTGGGCCCACATTCTTTCAGATGGTGACAGATATTACATCCAAACATTTACAATGGCTTACTGCTGGAATGTGTTTTGCTGGGATGCATTGTGTTTGACACTGCAGTTGTGAGAACTTGGCCCTGTCATCAGCAGTACTGGCCAATAGCCACCAGGACAAACCTCACCAAGCCTACATGCTGACCACTCTCACACAATATACAACACACACCAACCTAACACATGCAGCCCTGCATATTGTACACATGCTACAATCTATCCTGCTACTTTGGTCGGCTCAGGTAATCTGTGCTCCACTGTTATTATACCTACACATACATGTTACTACATTTCTACATAGGATCATGGGGGGGGGGGGCACACCTGACAACTGAACACATTTGCTATGAATGTACTGGTATTTCAGGTACTCCATTTCATTTTGTATTCTGACCTATCATGCAGACTAGACGCATATCAGTGTACTACAGTTCACTCCAGAGCAGCTCTTTTGAGTGTGCACCTTTAACCCCTAGTGGGCGTGGCTTAAGCCTTTAAAAACTAAGTTATCACCTTAGAGTTCTAGAAAACTCTCATTGAAAGAGGTCAAATATCAATAGAGTTGTGTTTGCCATCACATATGGCTCAAGACAAAATATCCTGGTACCTTGTAAGTAACATGGTTTTGGAATTATTAATGCAAATATGAACAATCCATATTTGACGCCTAGAGGAGCAGTAGGGGTTAACTGCAGAAGACGCCTGGAGGAGCACTCGGCTGTTGATTGACCTACATTTCAGTTTCAGACTTCTTACCCTTCAAAACTAAAATGCCACTGCCTGACCTGTTGTATTCTGTCTCTGTAGGTCTGGAGAGGGGCTGTTATCCATAGCCATCATTCATAGGCCTTAGCACAGCCTTTGTTTATGTTTGTCTATGCCTGTCCTGCTGGCTGAGACTGTTGTTGGGTATGTGAGCCGGGTCTATATCAGTTCTGCAAAAATCCATTACAGCAAATACCAAAAGAGCGACACATTTTAATCGAACTGTGAATACACTGAACGCACTAAACTGCGAAATTTAAAAAAATCGAATGGTCGTAGTCGGCCAACTCCACCACCCGCTACATACTACCTAACCAAACAAAATAAATAAACCACATACAAACACTAACCAAACCCTACTCCTAACCCTAAAGTAAAGCACCAAAACCCAACTTCTAACACTACACTAAACCCCACATACACAACTATCTATGCACTATCCTTAACCCCTCTCTAACCCTAAGGTCCGTAACTACCACACACTTTCCCTACGGAGATATACCTTAACAAAATAAATAATACACATAAATACATTTAACAAAACCCTACTTTTAACACTACACTAAATCTTACATACATTACCTATCTATACAATTACCTTAACCTGCACCTTACCCTAAGGTCCATACCTATCGCACACTTACTTTACGGAGCTATACAGCAGACGGGCCAACCAAAACACTTCGACATTTCGGATTTCACTGTTTTGGATGTCCAGCATTTACGTAGTTTGCGCAATATGTGTTGATCATTTTGTATTCGCAGAAATGGTGTTTCGATCATCTGATAGGGAGCCATGTGAGCCTCCCTGACTGGCACGTATCTGTGCTATGGGCACACATTTGGCCCACCACATTTCCTGCAGTGAGTTTTGTCACCTTGTCTAGTACTGGGTACTGCGGTGACACCAGCATTTGTTACAGATTTCATGCTGCTACTATAGGTGTCTGCTATCTGCTGGCATTCCATTCAGCCATCCGATTCCCTTGCATGCTCACATCCATACCATAGATACAAGTAACAAAACATACTACTCCATTCAGCAATTGATAGGGAGAGTGACTTACCTTGTGGCTGTGCCAATACTGAGGATGGTGCTGGAGGCTGACTATGTCGGATGCACATAGTACACTCCCTATACATGGTTAAGCACAGGTAGTGTCATGTTTGGCATCCCTTTTACTGTATGTGCGAGTCAGAGAGAGGTGACATTCCCTGGGTTCCTACCATGTCAGTGTAAATGCTATGCATTGCCTAATTGCCTAGGCCTAGGCATACTGGGCACACCTCCTTCTGTCTACTAGGGCAGGCTCAGGTTGTTCCTCCTCTGAGTCACTCTGTGCCTGTGCAGGCCTTGGCAATGGTGGGGGGCTGTGTGACCCTGTCCCATGCTGTTCCTGCTGCAGCTGTTTCCGCAGGATCATATTATGTAGCATGGCACATACGATGACAATTTGGGTACATGTAGCTGATGAGGACTGCAAGCCTCCACCAGATAAGTCCAGGCATCGGAACCATGACTTAAGCATCCCAAACACATGCTCTATTATGATTCTGGTCTGTGCATGTGCCTCATTATGGAGCTCTTGTTCGGGTGTGTGTGCATTTCTGGTGGGTGTCATCAATCATGGCTCCAGTGCGTAACCAGCATACCCCACTAGGTGGCCATAAGGGATGTCCCCATTGGCAAATCTCTGGTACAGATGTGTCATATGCCAGATGTGGGAGTTGTGATAGCTTCCAGGGAAGCCAGCACACACATTTATTATAATGCCCTGGGCATTGCATACGACCTGGCAGTTGATGGAGGGGAAGCCCTTGCGGTTGATGTAGACCCTACCCCACTCACCGGGTGGTGCTTTGATGTGTATATGCGTGCAGTCTATAGCACTCACTACCTCAGAGTATTCTGCTATTTGGTGGAAGATATGCATTTTGCTGGTCAATGCTTCACAGCTGTTGTGGAAATATATGTGCTCACCGGCATGTGCTGACATGGCATCCAGGAAAAGGTGGAGTACCCTGGATGCTAATGCCTGTGAGATCCCCATGATATCCCCAGTAGGTACCTGTGGCTAGTATTCTTAGGCCTACACATACCTTTGTATCCACTGGGATGGGTTCCCCTCTGTTGGTTCTGTGTGTAAGGTGTGGCTGGCACAGCTCAACAATTTGCTGTAGGATGTCCCTGTCCACCCTATAGTGCTCCACTATCTCCAGCTCATGTAGCCCCTGGTAGGTTACCCTGGGTCTGTACACTCTTCTCCTTCTCCTCACTGTGGGTTGGTCGACAGCATTCTCATCCTCACCACCTTCAGTCTCTTCCACATGTTGATTTATGAGAGCTGCTGTAGCCCCTATCATTTTGTTGCTTTTGTTTGATAAAATTTCCCCACTTGTGTACACCGGTGGTATAGAGTTTGTGGGAAAAAACAAAGGGAAAGGTGTTTGTATAGTTTATAGTGGTGTGATGGGCTGCTGCATGTGTAATTGACTGATTCTGATACATTTCACCTGCCAGCTATGCTAGTTATCCTTGATTACCTTCCTACTGATGTTTTCCCTTCCCATTGCCTTCCTGTTTAAGCCCAGGGGCACGACGTGCAAACACAGTGCTTAGATATGCATGGAGCTGCTATTTCCTGGTTTACTTTTTTTTCCCTTTAAAACATGGTGCGTGGCATGCACACCTGCTTAGGCAATGTAAAGAGTGCTTGGCATCTTCAGACACACACCCTTGCTTAGCTCTGCTAAGCTAAGGGCAAACCCGAGCCACAGGGCTCCAATAAGATTACAGTATACCTGACAGAACACACTATGATGTCAGCTAGCTCTTAGGCTTGCACCATGGTCTTCCTGCACCTACACGGTTGGGTGCAGGCTAGCCATGAGGGGGAATCTGGGATTCTGCATCATTCCCCTCATTTGCATCGGATTGCCTGCTAATGCTTAGTTACAAGTCTGACACTAAGCCTTCCCCCTTAGCAACCACTATTCACAGGCCATGTTGTGTTCTGCCTGCCACTGAGTATAATGGCAAAATTGCGATTCTTGGAAAGAATGCTTTTTTCAAGGTTTTTTTTTTATTTTCGGGCTGACCCCATTTGTGTGCCACTGCCCTAAGCTTAAACGGCCGAAATCAGCCCAAAATAAAAATAAAAGTTATTTTTTTTATTTTTGCAACTTTTTTACATGACAGTGGCCATATATTTGGCCATTGGCATGCTTTACACATTATATACACCCTTTATTTGGAACTGTCATGGCTCCATTTTGTAGTGTGTAGAAATGTACTCGGTTACTAACCGAGTACATTTCTGCAGATTACACTAGTCCTGCACGGCCAGCTGCCAGCTTCCTGGATCGCAAATTCACCTCATTTTCATGGTTTTCACCTGCAAATGGGGTAATTTTCATACAGGAGCTGTGTCTGTGCAGGAATAGTGCAGGAGCACTCGTGCACATCCCGGGATCTTGTTCCTGGATCTCTTGGCGGCCATATTGCCTCCAGCAGCTCCTGCACTATTCCTGCATGCCGTGCAGAGCTTGCTGAATCATGGGGGAAGTCTATTGGTATACATGTTAACAAATTCAAATCCCTTCCCCTATTCTTATCAGTGTGATAGGGGAGCTGGTAGTACCCTACTTACTAAATGTCCTAATAATTTAAACCTTATGCACTTTAAATAAAATTAATAAAATTAATAATGATGTGGTACTTCTTATTAAACAGATTATTATTAAACAAAGTCTGTGAATTTATCAAAGACATTATAATACATGGTTGGAAATATTTAAACTTAGACCATATGATAATCAAAAAATATATATATATTTTGGCATCCAGAAAAATATATTGTGCAAAACATAATCTATTTCTATAAATTATTGTTAACAAAAAGATCGCTTTTCTCCCTCTTGACTTCCTCAGGCCTGTGTACAAGAACCGTAAAAATATATATCTACAAAAAAACTTACTAAAACTAACCAGCATGCATAGTTATAAACAATAAACCAAAATTAAAACAAGAAGACAACATTAAATGTACATTTAATGAGTAAGTTAAACCAGGAGAAGTACATTAACTATGTGCTGGCCAGTGTGCGACAAAAAAAGTAGTGTCCTTATAAAAGTAGTGAACAGTCTCTATTAAATAACACTAAAATCAATACTTAAAATAAATTAATAACTCAATATAAATTAAATAAAAAATGTTAATAACTAAAACGTGTGATAATTAAAGAATAATTAGCTAGTACTAATAACAAAAATTGCTTGCAGTAAAGTGGAAAAAAAGTATTCTATATTTAAGCTAAAAGAGCTGCAATGATAAAAATATATTATATACTCCTATTAAATATTGTTTACCATGGTATTAAAAACAACTGGAAAGAAATGATTATGGAAAATTGGAAAAAGATGATAGAGGATAAATAAGGATAGTGGAAAAATAAAATAAAATTAGTCCTGTAAACAATGTGACAATTTTCTAAGTTGCAGTGTACTTTTAAGTGAACAGTAATAATTTAATCAGGGCTTGTCTAGAAAATACTTGCAATCCATTTTAGCCTGATGCAAATTCAGTGGTAATCAGTGAATAGCAATGGTTAGTCCTGAAGTGCTGTGTTCAGGACAGGTTATGGACCAGAACAGTAATCTCCAAGTATCATGTGCTATACAAACAGCCATTCACAACTCAGACCCTATTTTATTCATAGATGATACAGTTAAAGATATTCACCAAAACAATCCTAGCTGTCTCGTTATAATGCAAGAAAGGCTTTACTCTACTTCAGCTGTCATTTCCTTCATAAGATTATCTGTCCTGAAATCACTCTACTGATGGACTGCTGGAGTCATTATGGACATGCCTGTCAATTTTAAACCCTGCAAAGGAATTTCATTTCTCTTTGCATTTGTCACTCAGGGCCTTAGGCCTGCTCTTTGCCTGTGGAACAAAGGAGAAGCATCTGAAATATGCATTTTTTCCTACAGTGTATCCTAAAGTGGTTCATACACACAGGCACACACACACGCACACACACACACACACACACACACACACACACACACACACACACACACACACACACACACACACACACACACTCACACACACACACACACACACACACACACACACACACACACACACACACACAAGCTCTGTATTGTTCATTGACTTGGACAAAGTCATACAATTTGCAGGTATAGGCTAGGGCTATCAAACTAAAAGCCTATGTCAGAACTGTGTTTGTCAGTAGTTCATAGTCCAAAACACATATCATAAACTGCCAGCACACTGTAATGGGTAAACTGATAATGAATTATTCAACACACAGAGTTCAGAAAGAATATGCTGATGAGGTCATAATAAGATTACAAAGTGCCTCTATACATAGTGTAGTCTGGCTTGCTGGTCTGAGTCCATTATTAAAGACCTCAGTATCAATGTGCATATCTCTAAACTGCTATGATTTACACATAACCCCATGACTTTTACCCTCAAAACTACTCTTGCTCCTACTACAGTTTTTTTTTTTATATTTTTCATAAAGATAAACTTATTTAAGGGAATATACATTATTAAATAATTGAATTAAGACTATACCAGTCCTTATCTGTTATTATATAGGTTCTAATAAATTTTAAATCAGAAAGTACTCCTCTTTCTGACTCTCAGCTATGATTTTTAAAGGCAAGTACAACAATTTCTAATTCTCAGACATTCTTATATCACTGTGCATTCTTGATCTACCATGTTAAAAGATTTCAATCCCCCCTCCCAGAAGTTTAAACCCAGTTTACAACATCTTAGTACAAGAATCAGGAACAAAGACAAACATAAGCTAATAAAGGACAAACACACAAAGTCATGGGCAGATTTTTTTATCTTGCTGTTATATATTTAGAAATTTGATACAATAACAGGTTTTGTATTAGCATTCATTTTCTGAAGAGTATGAAGTCTCAAACTCAATCCTAAATGATTTGACAGAAACCTACACATTTTATGATGGACAGATTACAAATATGAGCCAGAAATCAGAGATATTCTGCAAAAAACAGAAGCAACTGAAAATGATGAATTTGTATATCTCCCATTATAAATGCATCATGAAAGATATATAAATTCATCATTTTCAGTTGTTTCTGTTTTTGCAGAGTATCTATTTCTGACTCATGGGAGACATACAAATTCATCTCATTTCTATATTATGATGGACAGATTACAAATATGAGTCAGAAATCAGAGATATTCTGCAAAAACAGAAACAACTGAAAATGATGAATTTGTATATCTCCCATGATGAATATATAATGGGAGTACTGTAGATGTGTCTGTACTCTGGTTTTATATAAGAACATACTTGTTATCTACCTCCCTAGGGACATTAATCTTCTATTTTCACATAGATCTTCAATATGAAGTGAAGCAATCTCCATGATAGCACCAGTGCCAGAATAGGAACTGTTCAATATTTTATCCAAATTGCAACATAGCATGTGACTACAGCCATCATATTATCCTCAAATCAGATGCAAGCAGATGCAAAATTGCCTAAGAAAAACTAATCAGAAACCCCAAATGCGTTACAGGGCCAAAAACTTTCTCACCAATGCAATGAAAGCTACACTTACACTACATATCTATCTCCTGCCAACACTTCTTTATGGTGTTCCCATCTTTACTGACCTTCAGGCATGCCAAAAATCAAAACTTGTACAATACTATAACAGAGTTGTTAAATTTGCAGCAAATACCCCTTTCAGAACCCACAACTGTATATCATAGGTTCGTAGGTAGGTACTCGGCTATTGGCCCTAGGACCTATATAAGCCTAGCCAAAAAGGTACCCTGGCTTTCGCCACCCAAGAAAATTATTTTCCTGTGCCCCTGTCGAGTAGAGCCACAGAAGTGATCCCCGGGGTGAATTTTCTATCTCCCATCCAATCAAGATTTTTCTTGAAGAGTGCTAATGAGGAGCTTTGTTTGATATAGATAGGTAGTTTGTTCCAGAGTATTGGAAGTCTCTGGGACAGGAATCAGATGGATTGGGATTTCTTTAAGTGGAGCATGTCCAACAGCTCTGGGTTTGACATAGCTTTGTATGTTAGGTAGAGATCACCTCTGAGTAGGCGATATGCGAAAGAGTAAAGCTGGAGTTTTTTGAGACGGTCTGCATAGGGCATCTGTTTGAGGCTGGTAATCCTCTTTGTGAGGTATTTATGTGGCCTTTCCAGTTGTTGTAGATGTCCTGTGAGGTACATACCAAAAGGGGTGCTGTATTCTATAATGGGTCTAATGAGTGACGAGTAGAGGGGAACGATGACCTCTTTTTTCCTGGATGAGAAACTTTTTGTGATGAGGTGTGCCATGTAGAAGGATTTCCTGACTACTGTGGCAATGTGATTATCAAAGTAGAGACTACTGTACACCTGTGTCCCAAGATCTCTTATCACACTTTCAGTGTTAAGTAGACTACCGCCTTTGTGGTAGTTCATGGGTACAGAGTTTTTACCAAAAGGGATTACAATACACATTTTGGCATTGAGCTTGAGGCCATGTCTTTGACACAAGATATCTGTCTCAGTGAGGCCCTTTTGTAGGATGTCCACATTGTTAGGAGTTTTGATTTTGGCTCCTAGTTTGCAGTCATCTGCAAACTTCATTAGCCAAAGACCTTCTGTGTTAGCCTGTACTTCAGAGAAGCAGATACCAAACAGGAGAGGACCCAGGGCTGAATCCTGTGGTTCTCCACTTGTCACTGGTCTGAAGTCAGATTTGGAGTCTGCTACTTTGACAGTGTGGGTTGTGTCAGTGATCCAGTTGGCAACCCATCTTGTGACATAGGGATTTATACCTAGTTTAGTATGTTTATCTATAATTTCAGAGTGGGGGATGGTGTTGAAAGCCTTGGCAAAATCTAGACAGGCTGTGTGAACTACTTTACCCTCATCTACAACTTTGGTGACCACTTCAAAGAAGTCTATCAGGTTTAAGAGACATGATCTGCCTTTTACAAACCCGAACTGGGTGGGGTCCATAGTTTTGAGATTGCCAATGTCATTGTTTATAAGTTCCATGATGATACATTCCGTAGCCTTGCAGACTAGGCTCGACAGGATAAGGGGTGGTAGTTCCCAGGGTGCATGGTGGCTCCCCTTTTGTGGAGTGGGATAACCAACACTGTGCACCATTAAGTAGGTACAAAGCCTGAGGTGAGGCTATGATTGAACATGGTACTTAGGTGAGGTGCCAGTTCATTCTGTAGTTCGTGTAGAACGCAGCCTGGGATATTGTCAGGTCTCATGGATGCTGTATTCTTGGCTTTGGAGAGTGTGTTTTTTACCTGTGCAGCTATGATTACAGGAAATTTGCATTCTTCTGGTATATTGATGTGCCCCTTAGAGGGTGAGAGGGGGGTAAAATTAGCACTGAACATATCTGCCATGATGCTGGTAATATCAGTTGGTTCTGTATATTTAGTGCCATTGTGCTGTAACTCAGAGCAGATCTGAGTGTTGCCATTGAGATTCTTGACATAGCTATAGAATGCTTTGAGGTGTCTTTAGAATCAGTGGTGATTTTGTTTTCGTAACTAACGTTGGAGGATTTTATGAGGGATCTCAGTTTCTTACTGAGGCTGACCAGGGAGTTCCTCCAATCATGGGATTTTATTCTTTTTTGCAACAGTTTCTTTCTTCTGTTGTAGAGTGTGTTTATGGCAGGGGACCACCAGGTTGGCTTCCTTTTTTGGGAGGATAGCATCTTGGTTCTGTTAGGGAGTGCATGATCCATGCACTCGTGTAAGTGCTTATAAAATGCATTTGTGTAGGATTCAGCAGTCGTACCTCTATTGTTTGTCTGCTTGGGTGTCGTGAAGTTCGCCACTTCTGTCTTAAGAAACTTGAAGTTGGCTTTGGAGAAATTTTCTGCAGTGGTTTCCCTAATGGGGGTGGGGGTGGGGGTGGGATGTGGATGTCTAGGGTGATTAGCTTGTGGTCAGATCTAACCAATGAGGAATTGACCTCTGGTGTGGAACACCGGTTGCCCATGTTGGTAATGACCAGGTCTAGGATATTGCTGCCCCTGGTGGGGGTGTGGATAAGTTGGTCCAAGGCATTGGAATTTATGAATTCCAGAAAACATTGAGCAAAAGTGTTGGTACATGAGTAGTTTTCCCAGTTAATGGTGGGGTAGTTGAAATCACCCATTATTAGGGTGCTAGGTTGTACCCTAATATTTTCCAGTGTATCAAGAAATGAGGAGTGGGAATCTTGTGGCATGATGGGGAATCTGTAGCAAGCTGCAATTTGGATTGTGGTCTTGCCCAGAGTTAGTTGCACTTGGATAATCTCAGATGCATTATGCTGAGCAACTAGCCTGGATGTGTGGATATCCTTAATGAATAGGGACACGCCTCCGCCTTTAGTGTTTTGGTCCAGGTTAGGTGGCCAAAAGGTGCGGTATGAATTATAGCCTGGTATTGTAGGGGTTCTCTCTGGAACCTTGAACCAGGTCTCTTTCACTGCACAGATGTCAATGTTCTCCATTTTAAGGAGTGCCTTGAGTGAGTGCATTTTGAGGTTTAGACGTCTAGCATTGAGTAGCATTACCCTCAGATTTTGCTTGCTTGTACCTGTTACAATGGTGAATTTCTCATTTGAACCTTGCCTAAAAAAGGCACTACAGAGGTGGCAAGAGCCTTAGCCAGTATCCGGTATTCCAAGGGCAACAGGTGCAGGCCATCTCTGGCAAAGCATCGTAGTCTGTCGATCATGTTATCCCAGGCAGATAGATACTGGATCACCTTAGAATGACACCAGAAGCTTAGCGAATTGTTGAAGTCAATCATTTTGTCCTTGTGCTGTGGTATCATTCTGGGTGATGGCAGGATGCTAGTCAGGGCTAGGGTCATACCTGCCTGGGCTACAAGATCAGAAAGCTCCTCCATGTCTCTTTTTATGTAGTCCAGGGAGGTATGCCTCAGGTCATTCACACCAACATGGACAATGACAGAGTCATATTTGTACTTGTTGTGGAGTGACCTGAGTGCGTGCATTATGTGGTGGATCCTAGCACCCGACAGGCAGCTGACAGTAACTTTCTCCTTGTTTAGCCTGGTGAGTGGAACATCAGTGTGCTTGACTATAGAGTCAACTATGACTAGAGTGTTGGGTACGTTGTTATGCCTTAAGGGCTGTGGTTGAGTGGCACACTGAGTTTGTGGGCTATGTGTCATTTGGGTTGAGTTGGGGGGTGGAGGGTCCATGTGTTTCTGCCTTGGAGGTCCCTGTTGCTTCAGCAGATTTTTATTGAGACCCTCTGTGAATGTAGATGTGTGTTTTGTATTTCTATGTGTGTGTTTTGGTGGTGTAGGTTTTGAGGGACTATGTGATGAGTGTGGTGTGGTGCAAGTGTTTACCGTCTCCTCTTGACTGTCTAGTCCAGGTCTTGGGTGAAACGAGCTTTGCTTCCAGTCTGTCTATATAAGTGCATCTTTTACAGGTTGTAATGTTGGGTGGTAGGAGGAGAGGGTTGTCTGTGTACATGAGGCAATTGCTGCATTGCCCCAAGATGCCCAGATTCATAAGGTAGACAGGAGAAAACACCGGGATCTGACCCTTAGACATGCCTGGATAGGTGCTTATTTATTTAGTACAAAGAATTGTTTTCCTCTAGACAAGTGAGGAAAGTTGAGTGATGTAGAAATTTGTAGCTTATTTAGTGCTTACAACGAGTTCTGGACAAGTCCTGAGCTCAGAGAAACAGATTTGATTGCTAAAACTAAAAACTGGCTAGTTCTAAGGGGAACTTTTGAAGAGCAGACTTTATGGCACTGGGAAGAGTTTAACCCTAGCTAAGTAGCTGTGCATAAAGTGTTTTTTTTTTTTTTTTAGATAAGCTACCTAGTGCTTACCACTCCCACTGATAAGCTAGACACAGAAAGGCTTGGGGTCTCAGAAACGTATAAACAGTCCTGGATACCACATATCTTTATCTGGACTATCTGGACTAGACTACTTACAGGAAAGGCAGGAAACAAGCTTAGAAATTTTTTTTTACACTAAAAATGTAAATTGGTTAGAAATACCTTTCAGCTAAAATAAACAGCTTCTTACCACCTATAAAATTATCCATAATCCATCTGCTTGTCCAGCACTAAATAACACTATATACAACTATGATCCCAGTCATTAGAAACCAGTGACCAAAAACTCCTGTCTGTCCACAGCCCTATTAAATTTGCTGGTCATTGTCTGTACTCATATCACATTTCTAAGGCCTGGAACTCCTTATCTCTATCCATCAAGTCAATACCCTCCCCCCTTCCTTCAAAACCATTTTGAAAGACTTCCCAAACAAAATCTGGCTCTTTTCTTGCTCAACACCAGGATAAACTATAACCTAAATTTGGACAAATACATATTCATACCTTATAACTCCTTACTCTCCCTTCTGCACTCACCTCCTTACTTCTATCAACTTCTATCCCCTTGCTTTCTCTCCAAATATACCATAAGCCTGCTTTTCTGTCACTTTGTATTGCAATTCCTGTTTGTATTATACTATGTTACCTTTAATTTCTCTATAAACTGCCTAAAATTCCTCTATTAAATCTTTGTCATATAACTTGTAATTATTCTTAACCAATGTTTCCATATTATGTCTAATTTAATACAGTTGCTTAATAATTATAGGTTCATAGGTTCATAGGTTGGTACTAGGCTATCGGCCCTAGGGCCTATACAAGCCTAGCCATTACAATTCCCTGGCTATTTCTTCCCATAGTATTTACTTCCTAGGACCCCTGTCTAGCAGGGTGACTGATGTGATCCCTGGGGTGAATTTCCTAACTCACATCCAATCATCAAGGTTCCTTTTGAAGAGGGCCAAAGAGGCACTCTGCTTGACATGTATGGGCAATCTATGTATAATTACTTAAGCTGTTTTTTTTTTATGATTTACAGTCAAAAGGTCGACGTTGACATGTCCGACAGCCACCTTCTCGCCCATGGTAGGAGCGGCATTTGGAATGTCGATGTTCATGTGTATGTCCATTTAGAAGGATGTACACAGGGCAGGAATTCACAGCATTGCTGTGAATGGGGGATTTAAAAACTATGGTCAACAGACTTTGTCGACTTTGTTGCGTTGACCATATAAACTACTTAATATATATAAAACGGCTGCTCGTTGGTCCCAGTAAGCTGATGTAAACCACAAAGTTGTTATAAAATACTCGAAGGAGTAGTGTTATTTGTAAGGAAAAACTGAAAAGATTTTAACGCTGTTTTTAATAAAAATAAAAGCGTTTTCGCTCCAGACACAGCTGAAGCTTCCTCAGAAAACAGATTTCAAATGGTGCCGCCAAAAATCCACATATATAGTCATGTCATTCCACGTAGACTAATTAATTAAAAACTGAAAGATACGCAGTGGAAAATATATTCCTAATCTAAATGTTAGTTACAAATAACGTAAATCAAACACATCTAGTGTGTAACAATCATACCTCATATCAGTGTTGACATACTCAATAAAATTTATATTTATTTACACTGTATAAAAAACAATAACTAATAAGTTAGTGTCAAGTGAAACATAAAATGTTATAAAATGATATAAAATAATATAAGATAAATCCTCATGTCACCTAGTTGGTTCTACTAAAATGTAAGTAGACTATATCTCTAATGCTAGTAGTGAAAATAAAAACTAGATGTAATACTTATTTTATCATCATGCAGTTATGTACTGTATTAACATGTAACTAAGTAAAAAACTATCTCCTGTAATTTCTCATTTTTAAAATACAAGAGATGTTACAATGGTCATTCAATCCTGGGAAACTAAACGAGTTTAACATCAATTGCCATTCTAACTCGCAAACTTCAAGAAGTAACGGGACAGGTCCACCCCTTGTTGAGTACGCTACCTCATCTATAGCCATAAAATAAAAACTGTGGCCTAGATTTTTCATACAGTGTTTTGCCAAGGCATTCTCTATTTTATTTTTCTTAACCGCATATAAATGTTCGTAGATTCTATCTCGGAATCTACGATCAGTTTTCCCAATGCAAAATGCCTCACAGCAGTTACACTGGGCTAAATATACTATAGATCTAGATTCACAGTTTAATCTATGGTAAATGTAGTATTTTTTGTTCCTAATCAAGAAAGAATTTGCAACTTTAACTTCTTTACAGTAATTACAAAATCCACACTGAAAACATCCTTTCAGTCTTGTAGTGCTAGTTGAAATATTGTTCCTTTCGAGTATAGCTTTCAAATTACATCCTCGTTTATACACAAATCTTGGTCTATCCCCAAGTTTTTCAAATAGTTCTTCATTATTCAATACATAGTACCAATTCTGGGTTAAAATATATTGAATGTTCCCAGAGTCCATATTAAACGTTGAAATAAAGCTAGTGGAGAAGTGTTTGCTTGTTTCAACACTAACTATGCCAGAGTTGCTATTCTCCTCAAAGCTGTTCTGCCTTATTGTTACATTAATAGTATCATTTTGTGTTATTGGGTTACTACGTCTTAATAGGGGAGGATAGAAACCATTTGAATGTTTAAATTCAATTTCATCCATTAATTCAATAAACATAGACAACGGATACTCTCTATTCATGAACATTTCCTTTAAGTTGTTACATTCATTTAAAAAGGCTGTTTCACGACTACACATCCTAGCAGCCCTTATGATTTGGCCTTTTATAATGGCTCTTTTTTGTTTATACGGGTGTGCGCTACTAAAATGTAAAAAAGAGTTGCAATATGTTGGTTTCCTGTGTATGGTAGAAAAATATTCTGAGTTAGTTAGATCTTTATACAATTTTACATCTAAGTAGTCAGTCTCAGTATCTGAAAAATTGAATGTAAACGTCAAGAAAGTTGTGGTCTCATTGAGGGAATCAACTAGTAATCTAGCTGATTCAATGTTCCCTTTAAATAATATAAAGATGTCATCCAAGTACCTAGTGTAATATTTAATATGGTTCATGATGTTAATGTTGGAAAATATAAACTTACGCTCCCAATATGCCATAAAAAGGTTAGCGACGCTGGCACCGCATGGTGACCCCATCGCTATACCCTGTTTTTGTAAATAGAATTTTCCATTAAAGGTAAAATAGTTTGATGTCAAGATAATGTCTAATAATTCTGAAGCTATGTCTATCTCATTTTGTGTAGCTTTTAAATCAATTAACATCAAAGTGATCCATTCTATCGCTTCTAAATGAGGAATAGATGTATATAAATCTACCACATCAATCGTCAAGAAGTTATATGAATTATCAAATTCGATGTTGCTAATATTTTCAAGAAACGTCCAAGAATCTTTACAGATTCCTGGTATAAGTTTCAGATATTTAGCCAAAATGATCTCTACTAGTTGTGCACAAGGGTATGTTATAGAAAGATGGCTATCTATTTGATTAGTTGATTCCCTCAATGAGACCACAACTTTCTTGAAGTTTACATTTAATTTTTCAGATACTGAGACTGACTACTTAGATGTAAAATTGTATAAAGATCTAACTAACTCAGAATATTTTTCTACCATACACAGGAAACCAACATATTGCAACTCTTTTTTACATTTTAGTAGCGCACACCCGTATAAACAAAAAAGAGCCATTATAAAAGGCCAAATCATAAGGGCTGCTAGGATGTGTAGTCGTGAAACAGCCTTTTTAAATGAATGTAACAACTTAAAGGAAATGTTCATGAATAGAGAGTATCCGTTGTCTATGTTTATTGAATTAATGGATGAAATTGAATTTAAACATTCAAATGGTTTCTATCCTCCCCTATTAAGACGTAGCAACCCAATAACACAAAATGATACTATTAATGTAACAATAAGGCAGAACAGCTTTGAGGAGAATAGCAACTCTGGCATAGTTAATGTTGAAACAAGCAAACACTTCTCCACTAGCTTTATTTCAACGTTTAATATGAACTCTGGGAACATTCAATATATTTTAACCAAGAATTGATACTATGTATTGAATAATGAAGAACTATTTGAAAAACTTGGGGATAGACCAAGATTTGTGTATAAACGAGGATGTAATTTGAAAGCTATACTCGAAAGGAACAATATTTCAACTAGCACTACAAGACTGAAAGGTTGTTTTCAGTGTGGATTTTGTAATTACTGTAAAGAAGTTAAAGTTGCAAATTCTTTCTTGATTAGGAACAAAAAATATTACATTTACCATAGATTAAACTGTGAATCTAGATCTATAGTATATTTAGCCCAGTGTAACTGCTGTGAGGCATTTTACATTGGGAAAACTGATCGTAGATTCCGAGATAGAATCTACGAACATTTATATGCGGTTAAGAAAAATAAAATAGAGAATGCCTTGGCAAAACACTGTATGAAAAATCTAGGCCACAGTTTTTATTTTATGGCTATAGATGAGGTAGCGTACTCAACAAGGGGTGGACCTGTCCGCTATTTTGAAGTTTGCGGTTAGAATGGCAATTGATGTTAAACTCGTTTAGTTTCCCAGGATTGAATGACCATTGTAACATCTCTTGTATTTTAAAAATGAGAAATTACAGGAGATAGTTTTTTACTTAGTTACACGTTAATACAGTACATAACTGCATGATGATAAAATAAGTATTACACCTAGTTTTTATTTTCACTACTAGCATTAGAGATATAGTCTACTTACATTTTAGTAGAACCAACTTGGTGACATGAGGATTTATCTTATATTATTTTATATCATTTTATAACATTTTATGTTTCACTTGACACTAAC
The DNA here is from genome assembly GCF_019279795.1 of Protopterus annectens. Lineage (NCBI taxonomy): Eukaryota > Metazoa > Chordata > Ceratodontiformes > Protopteridae > Protopterus > Protopterus annectens. Next base: position 1,812,602,207 of record NC_056726.1, on the reverse strand, counting down.
TTATTAGTTATTGTTTTTTATACAGTGTAAATAAATATAAATTTTATTGAGTATGTCAACACTGATATGAGGTATGATTGTTACACACTAGATGTGTTTGATTTACGTTATTTGTAACTAACATTTAGATTAGGAATATATTTTCCACTGCGTATCTTTCAGTTTTTAATTAATTAGTCTACGTGGAATGACGTGACTATATATGTGGATTTTTGGCGGCACCATTTGAAATCTGTTTTCTGAGGAAGCTTCAGCTGTGTCTGGAGCGAAAACGCTTTTATTTTTATTAAAAACAGCGTTAGAATCTTTTCAGTTTTTACTTACAAATAACACTACTCCTTTGAGTATTTTATAACAACTTTGTGGTTTACATCAGCTTACTGGGACCAATGAGCAGCCGTTTTATATATTTTTTTGGTTTACATTTACTCAAACTACTTAATATGTATGAGTCGACATCATTTGCCACGGAAATTACCGTTCGCGTAAGTGATTTTCATGCTTTTGATAGTAAACCTTTTTTTATTATTGTCATTATTATTTTTAAAGACAGTAAAATTATTGTTCTTAAAATGTTTTGTATTACTTTGGCATTTTCCTCCCCAGGCCTCTGCTGAAAGTTGACTCCTACCCAGTCAGACATTCCCATGTCATTAAATACATAAGCAAGTATTTTTAGGTTTACTATTGAAAATGCGAACGGCACTTGGGCGACAGTCAGATAGTCAAACGTATAAGGTTGTAAACACGGATGTCGAAGACATAATAATCAATCTAGGAACGGTTTTAACATGGGTCGAGGTAGGGAAGATGTTTGTAGTAGGGAATAATACTGAACACCTACCTCGACCCATATTAAAACCGTTCCTAGATTGATTATTTTGTCTTCGACATCCTTGTTTACGACCTTATACGTTCGACTGTCCGACTGTCGCCCAAGTGCCGTTCGCATTCTCAATAGTAAACCGTATTTTTACTATAATCTTAGTCCCAAACAAGGATTATATCTGTGGATTGGAAGCATTCTGTTTTAGCAGTTCCTCACACTGGCACATGTGTTCAGACCCATTTCAGTATCACATTTTGCCATCTTAATTAAACAAGAGAATAAATGCTTTTTTTTTTAATTCTTTGCTTTCAGTTCTATATATTCATGCTATTCTTAAATCTGAGTCTGGATGAACTTATTCTCAATTAGAATCAATCTTCCATGCTTCTCATGAATTTCAGGCCCTCATATACACTAAACTATAACGAGGCCAAGGGTTACTGTAATTAAAATCAATAAGAATATCATAAAATGACCTGAAACATACAAACCCACAAACTTACAAAATTCATCTAGTACTATGTTTCATAAAACTTCACCCTCTTTTTTTGGAATATATGCTTGCAAATGCCCTCAAAGTTGTCTCATAACTGTGATCCTTGGAACAGTGAGAATTTAAGTGCGAAAAAGAGAACATATACTAAATTCAAGATTGCTGTATCTTGAATACTCCTCAATTCTACTATAATGTTTCAAACATCAAGCCACTGAGGAACCAAAATGGCAAATACAAATGCCTTAAAGACCAAAAGGGTGAAACCTCTTCACCCTCATACTGTATACATACATGCGTGTGTCGATGTATGTGTGTGTGTGTGTGTGTGTGTGTGTGTGTGTGTGTGTGTGTGTGTGTGTGTGTGTGTGCGTGTGTGTGTGTGTGTGTGTGTGTATATATATAGCTATAGCTATATATATATATATATATATATATATATATATATATATATATATATATATATTAAGTATATATTATGTTCGGAAAAGATTAATATATTGGAATCGCAAGTATCCATGTATATAGTTCAAAATATTTAAAAAATGTGGGGGGCTAATGTGGGGGGTGGTGCCCCCCACCCACCCCCTTACTATATATACTAACTCCAGGGTCACACTACAGTGGGGAAAAAGCCATATATAACTCTTAGTGAAATGTGTTTCAGTGAATTGTGTTTTCAGTGAATTGAGCTTTCAGTGAAAAGTGCACACTAATTTGACTTTCAGTGAACTGTGCATTCAGTGAAATGTCCTAGACCCATATATATATATATATATATATATATATATATATATAGATATAAATATATATATATATATATATATATATATATATATATATATATATATATATAGTATATCAAACACCACCATCAGCAGTGACTTTGTATGGAAAACACTGTCATTTTGTCCTTTTTCTTCTGGTGACATGAATAACTGACACTCAAGCAACTAGATCTCATCAACCTGAAGATATGCCATATTGTCCCTACTCCAAGGAACAGCAATCTCTGATTCATTATATATAACAAGCATATTCTCTTAATACAAAACAGGCAAGTAGCAATATCACTAGTACAGTTCATTATATATGAATAGTAATGGTGTATCTTTCTGTGTTGCACCATGACATTTTAAATCAAGCCTCTCAATAGTATGCAGCACACTCAGTTATGAAAATATTAACTTAAATATGAAAATTGAGCTTAACAAGTCACAGACAGTGGTTAATATCTGAGATCTTAAACCAAGACTTCATCTGTCTAAGTTGATGGTAGCTCATGTGGATGTAAAAGATCCCAAAGTGCTTATTAAAAAGAGTAGAGAAAGTTCAGCACTGCCCTTGTTAAATTTCCTCCTGTCAATATGAATAACACCGCAGGTCTTCCCTGTAAAGAGGTCATTGGCCCAATGAAATTAACCTGGTCTACAAAATATAAATAACAACTAAATCAAAATAATATGTCTCTACTGCGGTATATCATTTAAAAACAATTTTAGTGTTATTTTGTTCCTTACAGCCTAGACTTTCATGTTTTGCATGTTAACTGTAAAGTTAACTGACAAGGGAAGCCAGCTTAGAACAATGCTATGAAATTTAATGAGCCATGGGTGTTAAGAGAAAATGCAGACAAATGCACTGAAGCTTCCTAAGAAAATTTTATACAACATATAGAGCAGCACAGGAAACCAGAATGTTATAAGTAGTTTTGTCATATAAAATCAGCATTAAACTGGAACCTAAATGACCCAACAGTAAGTGAGAGCACCAAAATAATGCACTGAATAAATTCATACATGTCAACACTGCATTAAAGGAAAATATAGACAATACAGTACAAATGGAAAGGAACACAATGAACCTCGGACAGTAGAAGAGATTTACAAACATGAACATCTGAACTACTATCATGAAGCACAGAAACCAGATAAAAAAGTATGAATGGACAATCACTCATAGTTTGCAAGAAAAGTTTGTAAGAAGGTCTTTGGCTAATGAAGTTCGCAGATGACTGCAAACTAGGAGCCATAATCGAAACTCCTAATGATGTGGACATCCTACTAAAGGGCCTCACTGAGACAGATGCCTGGTGTCAAAGCCTAGTGAAGTTTACATCCTGTCAGCTTCACTTTTTAAGCGATTAATAAATTGTGTCTTAACAGTCTGAAGCCTGAAGCTGTGGACGACACCTAAGGTCTTTTTTCTTTATTCATTTGTCTACCATCGATGTCTTAGTAGTGGTGAGGAGAATTTATTTCCTGTTTTGTTGTTTGTTTCTCCCACTCTACACATGGCAGAAGGGCAAACAGGAGCAGCAGTGAAAACGAAATCATGTAATTTTCCTGGTTTTTCTAAAGACATTGCAAATTCACTTCTAACTATTAATTTTAGCAGTGACTGTTTAGCACCTAATACTACAAACCTTGCAGTAGATGCTAGTTTTTCTAACATGCTTCGTGAAGTAGAAAATGCTGCTTATCGCCTTAAAAGGCTTCAATGGCAATGCTTTCACTTGGAAGCTTGCCTATTTCATCAGATAGTGCCAAGAGGAATGAGAGTTAAATGCCTTCCCTCTTATGGAAACACCTATCCGGAGCTGTTAGCTCAATGGCAAAGGATCAATTTGGAAACTAGCCAAAAATACATGAGGCTGCTCATCGATTTTTTTAAACCTGAAGAAGAACAAATTTCCTCTTTTATTTCTAAGAAACAAGAAGAACTGGAATGTTGTGATTTGCAGGACCAGCATCTATGTCAGATTGAACAGTTACAAGTGAACTTAAACACTTATGACAATAAGCTTAAACAACAAAAAATGGGTAAACTGAATCGAGATCATAGGGATTTCACTAATGGTCATATCTTTGAATGGCCTAGAGAGGATAATACCAGTCGAGGACGTCCCCATTTTTCAACTACCAAACAAAGGAAAGCCACACAAGGTTTGGCTGTAAAAGAGACTGCTAACACTTTGCATCCTTCTCGAACAACTACTACCTCATCAACTTCCCTTCCCTCTTCGACTTCATCTACAGGAGAGGAGGTTCCTACTGTCAGCATTGATATTGTCACCAGGGATCAGGGAGGTACTGGTACTAACGATACCAATGATGGTAGTAATTCCAATACCACCATTAATTGTGCTACTAGACATAAAGAAACGACGACGCACCTACCAGTAAACTGGCCGTTGCCAGTTTTTGTGAGGGAGAATTCGTACAGTCCACAGAGGATGCAGAGTCAAGAACACAAACGGAAGAAGTTTGTGGACTAAATATTGAGGGTAATGACTTAGTAGTTAACTTATACAAAATCACACTGGATCCTGAAGTCTTCAGCCTGTTAAATAAGGGACTGTGTTTTATTCCAGCTGTTTCTTCTGATGTGAATGAATTCACGACGGATGTTAGGTTGTTCTGCAGGAACGTGTCCCTGAAATGTATTTTTGGAGAAGGTTCTACGAAAGAACAGCAGACCTATAAGAAATTGAGCTTATTTACTCCAGTTAATCCTCCTCAAGTAGAACTTTTTATGAAATTGTGTGAGGATAAGATAAATAAGGTGAGAGGTACAACAGATAAAGCTAAGAATTGTTTCTATAATTTAAACAGGTAAGAAAAAGAGGCTCTCCAACAGTTGAGAAGGACAGATAGCTTGGTGATCAAACCAGCAGATAAAGGTGGCTGCATAGTAGTGATGGATGCAGACTGGTATCATAATAAAGTTTTACTGATGTTGGATGACAACATGACTTTTCGCAAATTGAGTAAGAAAGAAGTAAATCAGAGAACTGAACGTATCAGAGGGAGCACCTATGATCTATTGATGGAGAGGAGGATCAGTCAAGATTTATATGACTTTTTTGAAACACCTCATCCTATGTTTCCCAGCATTGGTGGATTACCTAAAATACATAAAGATCTGTTGGACCCTCCCTTACATCCCATTGTCTCTGGGAGAGGATGGATCACTGAATCCATATCCATGTATGTTGAAAATGAACTCAAGAAAGCTTTGCCTTATGCTACCACTGTCCTAAAGGATACAGGCAGCTTCTTGAAAGACTTGTTCTCCACTGTTAAGTCTCTGGATGGTTTTGATAACCTTCTACTTGTAACTATGGACATAACCAGTCTCTTTACTGTGATCCCCCATGAGTATGGTCTGAGGGCCTTACATGATTTTCTGATTAGTCATAATTTAACAACGGAACCTCTTTGTTCTCTGCTGGTATTAGTCCTGGAGAATAACATCTTTATGTATGGAGATACCTTTTATTTGCAAACCTAGGGTGTGGCCATGGGAACTCCATGTGCCAACAGTTATTCAAACTTGGTTTTGGCTGAGTGGGAATTTAAAACAATCTTCAGTGATGGAAATATCTGGAAGAATGCACTTGTCTATTATGGGCGTTTTGTGGATGACATTTTTTGTTTATGGAAAGGAGGCATTGACCAAGTGGATCTTTTTGTCAGCTTTATTAACAGCACTGACTTCCTTGAGTTCAAAATGAAATACTCATCCTCAGTCATAGATTTCTTGGATGTCAAGATACGTTTACATCCAATTCAAGGTCTCTCTACTGGGGTACATAGGAAAGAGACCTGGCATAATCATTTCTTACACAGGCAGAGCATGAATCAAGGACATATTTTTGAAAACATCTTTGACAACCAAATCTTAAGAGTCTCAAGACTATGTACTGATGAGGAGGAATTCTTGGAAGACCAATCCAATCTACGTAGATATTTGAAGGGTAGGGCCTACCAGGAAAATAATTTTCCACCAATATCACAGGTGCAAGCCTATAGAAAGCAAAGAGGTCAACCTTATTACTCAGAGAGGTCTGAACAAGCTTTAGGAAGACAGTCTAATGATACAACACCTCAACAACTTAGATGTATGCTTATTTACAGTTCAGACAATCGACAGGTCTGTGAAGTGATCAGGAAATTCTGGCCGATTCTGACAGCAGATGATAAAATAAAGAACATCGTTGGAGAGAGACCTAGGTTTCTCTATAAGAATAAAAAGAACATCAAGAGATTACTATGCCATAAAGATGGCTTTAAACATGGTGATTTACTATCAGACCACAAGGGTACTTTTAAATGCTGCAGATGCATAGCTTGTTTTTACTTAGATACTAGTAATACTTTCATCCATCCAGTATCTGGACGTAACTTTCATTTTGATGTTTATGCTGATTGTACTACTAGCCACATTATCTATTTGGCTACCTGTCGCAAGTGCTAAGCTTTCTATCTTGGTAAAACTGACCAACAAATGAAGGATCGTATTCTAGGACATGTCAGAGACATTGATCAGAAAGTTCCACATAATGCCTTAGCAGCACATGTATTGGTCCATCCTATGCATAATTTCTTGTTTAAAGCTGTGGAAGTGGTCACCCAAAACATCAGGAAAGGAGATGTCCACAACAGGACAGAATTAAGAGAGATCTTTTGGATCAATAATTTTAGAGCTAATCAACCCCCAGGTCTTAATACAATAGTATCTCTCAGACCTGTTCTAAAATCTAGAAGAAACCTACCCCATAACAATATATGATTCTAGCATTTTAACATTGAACTACATTATAGGAGACAAATCTCCACTTTGTTCATTTATTTTGTCCTGTGCCTTTAAGAACACTAAAGACAATCAGCTACCAGCTCTTGATTGTGTTTCCTTTATAAACAGGAAGAGCTAACCACATTTTTATACGATCTGAAGAAGGCATCTGCCGAAAGCGTTCATCGTTTGGACAATTTCATCTTTTCAGCTTTTTATGCCCCAGTGAAGTATATGTTTTTGTTAGCTTTGCTTACAAAGCAGCTATCAATTGTGCTATTAACTGTGCTTTAACAACTTGAAGCCTAAAGTTGTGGATGTTTTTTGTCAGCTTTCCTTACAAAGCAGCTATCAATTGTGCTATTAACTGTGCTTTAACAACTTGAAGCCTAAAGTTGTGGATGTTAATTACTAGGCTAATCTTTTCAGTGAAGCTTGCATTTTGTCAGCTTCTCTTTTTAAGCTTTCAATAAATTGAGTTTTAACAGCCTGAAGCTTGAAGCTGTGGATGACAACAGTTCAGTGAAGTTTGCATTTTGTCAGCTTCTCTTTTTAAGCTTTCAATAAATTGAGTTTTAACAGCCTGAAGTTTGAAGCTGTGGATGACAACAGTTTGGATACTCAACTATTTTCAGTTCATCATATTCTAGTGAAGTTTACATCCAGTCAGCTTCACTTTTTAAGCGATTAATAAATTGTGTCTTAACAGTCTGAAGCCTGAAGCTGTGGATGACATCTAAGGTCTTTTTTCTTTGTTCATTTGCCTACCCTCGGTGTCTTTAGTAGTGGTGAGGAGAATTTATTTCTTGTAATGTCAAAGCCATGGTCTCAAGCTCAATGCCAAAAAGTGCATTGTCATCCCCTTTGGTAAAAACTCTGTACCCATGAGCTACAACATAGGCGGTAGTATACTTAACACTGAAAATGTGATAAGAGACCTTGGGGCACAGGTGGACAGTAGTCTCTCCTTTGATAATCACATTGCCACAGTAGTCAGGAAATCCTTCTACGTGGCACACCTCATCAGAAAAGGTTTCTCATCCAGAAAAAACGAGGTCATTGTTCCCCTCTACTCATCACTCATTAGACCCATTATAGAGTACAATGCCCCTTTTGTTATGTACCTCACAAGACATCTACAACAACTGGAAAGGCTGCAGAAATACCTCACAAAGAAGATTACTGGCCTCAAACAGATGCCCTATGCAGACCATCTCAAAAAACTCCAGCTTTACTCCGTCGCATATCGCCTACTCAGAGGTGATTTCTGCCTAACATACAAAGCTATGTCAAACCCAGAGCTGTTGGACATGGCCCACTTAAAGAAATCCCAATCCCTCTGAGCTACACACTCTAGGGACCTAAACCTTGTCACCACAATAAACAGAACATGCCGGAGGGATAGATTCCTGTCCCAGAGACTTCCCGTACTCTGGAATAAACTACCTATCTATATCAAACAAAGCTCCTCATTAGTACTCTTCAAGAAAAATCTTGATGATTGGATGGGAAATAGGAAATTCACCCTGGGAATCACCTCTGTGGCTCTGCTCGCCAGAGGCACAGGAAAATAATTTTCTTGGGTGGGAAAAGCCAGGGTACCTTTTTGGCTGGGCTTGTATAGGCCCCAGGGCCGATAGTCTAGTACCTACCTATGAACCTATGAAAAGGAAATGGAAGTCAACAGTTTTACAATAAAGCCAATGAGCTTCAAAGTCAAAAAGTAAGAAAATGGACTGAAATACATCATAGAAACTTTCAATAAATGTATGAGAAAATCACAATTAACACAATACAGAACAAGTTGATGCTGGTTTCAACAAATACATGATGAGATCTACTTCATTTGCAAGTTTTAAACAGTACTTGAATACAACCTTTTTTAACTTGAGGTAAAGCTTTGCCTTTTTATGTCTTGTTATTCATAGCATGGGAGGATAAGCAAAGCTTACCCCTCATGAGTCTATATTACATGGAGTGATGGACAGCACTTTAATATATCAGAGTGTCAAAGTAGCTAAGGGTACAGCGATCTGAAATCTTTTTTTGAAAAAGTGTTAAGTTCTCTTATGATGGTTTAACTGCTTAGTGAGGTAATTTTCAAAGGGGGCATTCTATTAAATGACGGCCTAACAAGAAAGTAAAGTGAGACAGTAGTTACTTTGGACCTTGAGAAGATTTCACAAAGGATTAGCTGTTCAACGTAGAAGGATTTTTAACTACAACAGACACATGGTGGTCAAGGAGAGTCTGTTATCAAAAAAGTAAACAAGACCCTCATAATTGTATCAGATTTAAGTGAAAATTATCCATATGGTAATTGGAAGTAATGCTAAATTTATCAAAATAAACTATACTGCATTTCTTGGCATTGGCAGTGAGTCTATAATTAACACATCAAGCATTTGCTTGGTCAAGCCCTTGCTGGTGAATTTAATATCACAATGGGGATTTAATAACTGGTCTCAGTTTGTAATGCACAGCAAATGTGTTTAGATGTAGTCCATTGGCATCAGCTTTGATACCAGAGAAGCATACACCAAAGAGGAGGGGGCCCAGGACAGAGAACTGTGTAACAACTGGTGATACATTTCTGCCTAGAGCAAACACCCCTGACATTAACTGCATGGATTCTGTCAGTCATTTACCTATCTAGCAATGTATTTATAAGTTAATGTAGAGATGAGAGAGTTTTTCAATAATCACAGCATGGCATATAATGGCAAAAGCCACAAAAAGGTCTAGGTGAGTAGCATTGGCAGTATGCCCCTTACCAATGCCCTCAATATCTTTTTGAAAGAAACTCAAAGCAGGCTAAACCGGCATAATATGGCTTTTGCAATATCAAGGTGGTGTGGTTTTAGGAATATAAGGTCATATGTAGTGTTGTTTATTAGGTCTGCTGTAATATATTCCATGGCCTTGCAAAATGTGCTAGCAATATTATTAGAGTTGTAATTCCCAGAGTTATTAGGTGGGGGGTCCCTTTATGTAAGGGCACCATGGCAGCTGTTATCCACACATCAGGGATACAACCAGTAGACAGACTCAAGCTGAAGTGGTGGTAGGGGGAAGTTGCTAGAGCTTCACATGAAACATCTAAAGATACTGTCAAAACCTATAAATGTTTGTAAAGTGCTAAAAGTACTTGGTCCAAAAATGATCTCAGGATAAGGGGTGTGATAGGAAATGGGAGGGACACATGCGGTGTGAAGCTGGAAGAGAATATGTGCATAAGAATATTAGCAGCGTCCTTGGAGTCAAAAACCGTGGCACCATTAGAGCTGAGTTCATTACAGAATTGTTAGTTATTTCTAAGCTTCCTAATAGTGCTGAAAAAGGCCTGATAATTGTCTTTTGAACTAGCTACCACTTTAAATACATAGTTGGCACTGTATTTCCTTATGGTAAGTGTGCAGGACTTAATTACCATTTTAATATCCTTTTAGTAATGTTGAACCACGTAGATGCCAGTGAATTAACACCAAAACCGAAAAAAATACACTGGGAGCTCCCAATAAGAGGAACGAGTCATAGAAAAAGTTTATTCAAATCCGTTTTAGTTCGAATAAACTTTTTCTACAACTCGTTCCTCTTATTGGGAGCTCCCAGTGTATTTTTTTCGGTTTCGCTTTTAGTAATGTTGAAATGGACATATTTTTGGGAAGGCCAAGTGTTGTTTCTTTTTCTTATTTGGATTATTGATGTGGTAGTTCCACCGTATGAGTTTAGTTTTAAACTTGCCCTTATGCTTACACTTTACTGAATGCATCAATCCAAGAGGGTTCAAATCCAGATGAGTAGGCAGCAGCGTTATGTACAACATATGCTGGTGAGTGATACCATTTATGGTTATAAATAAGGTCAGTAAATAGTACTTAGTTTTGGAGTAATCCCTGAATGTAGAGGATATATCAGGGGCTGTGAAGCGGGACTTCTGGGAGAAGGTTACAGCAAGATTGTCATTTTTGAATAAGGAGGAGGCAACAACCAGGGTGGTACAACTGGGTGAAACAATTGTGAAGACAAGATCAAGAAAATTAACACTTCTGATGGGAAGGGAACACTTTGGTCAAGTGTATTCACATGGACAAAGAAGAGGAATTTCTGGATAGATTTCTTGTTGACAGTTTATGTGGGGATAGTTTAATTCACCCATAAGAAAGATGTTTGGTTCAACAATTACATTTTCTAACTGTTAAGGTATTCTTCATGTTCTGAGGAGGTTACAGACGGGGTTCTATAATTAGCTATAATATGATAATTAATATTATCGAGTGTAATTATAACTTCATCCAGTTCTATATTTGCATCATACAGAATGTAGCATGATACAATTGTGTTATGAATAAATATAGATGTTTCCCATAATTGCTAGTGGGTCTGAATGCATGATAAGCATTGTACCTTGGAACAGAGGGAGTGCTATCACTACATTGGAAAAAAGTTTCTGTAATTACACAACTGCTGTCTTCCAGGGTATGGAAGGTCTCATGATCTGAGGTTTTGTTGTTATGCTCCTGGCATTCACCAATGCTAGTCTGATATTATCCAGACTGAAACTGACTAAATGGAATGTATATCTAGTGAACCCTGTAAAAAAGGCACTAAAGGGTAACACATGTTTTAGCCAGTATGCAAAAACAAAAGGGTGAAAGGTTCAGGCCATCCCTGATAAAGCAGTTGGGTCTGGTGACCATTTTATCCAATGCAGATACACACTGGATCTCCTTAGAATTATACCAATTTATTAGACAATTGCTGAAGCTAGTTGACTTTATCCTTGAATTTAGGCCCTACCTTCTCTGAAGACATGAATATAGAGAAATATGATGTTTGTCTACAGTTCCCAATGGTAGCCTGACTTAAATGATTCACCCACACATGGACAACTACAAGATCATAAATGTGTGTGTGTGTGTGTCTGTGTGTGTGTGTGTGTGTGTGTGTGTGTGTGTGTGTGTGTGTGTGTGTGTGTGTGTGTGTGTGTGCGTGTGTGTGTGTGTGTGTGTGTGTGTGTGTGTGTGTGTGTGTGTGTGTGTGTGTGTATGTGTGTGTCTGTGCATGAGGGGGACTCAGTAATGTGGCAATACTGGTGAGTTATTTGTTGGACTGAATGTTCAAAATCATATAATAGGTACAGGCCGGCTATATTCTGAATATGTGGTGCAGTCCAGTGAGTGGTCGTATGAATAGCAGTCAGTTGTAGTATGTGCTAGTTCAACTGAAGTACTGGGAAAGTGTGGTTTTACCAGTGTCTGCATGTGGTTTTGTCTGTGTGTGTGTGTGTGTGTGTGTGTGTGTGTGTGTGTGTGTGTGTGTGTGTGTGTGTGTGTGTGTGTGTGTGTGTGTGTGTGTGTGTGTGTGTGTGAGTGTGTGTGTGTGTGTGTGTGTGTGTGTGTGTGTGTGTGTGTGTGGATGGATGTGTTTCTCTTTTTAACTCGTTGGTCCTCAACTAGTCTCCTATTAACATTTAGGACCTAATGCATAAAAACATGTAAGACTAATTTATATCTTGCTTTTTGTACAAAAACACAGCCATAGATAAAAGCAACACAATTAACAACAGACAAAATTATTTGTTTTACGCTTCAAAATACTAACTATCGAGCTGCATGATTTCACAAGTTGGAATTAGTTTTGTTTGTCAAATAGCTGCAATTGGGTATCCAAGTTGAAGTCTGTTTCACACTGCCACCTACCGTGCCATCATCATATCTGTCCTGTATATCATTTCCTTTCTAACCATCATAACAGCACAATCACATTGTCCAGAAAATCCTAGGAGGCGTGCCCTGCTTGGCTCTACCCATTACTTCAGCACACATGCCCAACTCACTCAAGTCAAACTCTGAATTCACAGCTTCTAATACACACTAAAATGCATTTGGCTATTAAAAGCCTTTGAAGCTTCCATATCGTTTTACTGTATTTTCCCCCTAGCACTCCTTATTACATCTCCTACCACACCTTGATACCCATGAAGTATAGAACTCTCCACACCTCCACTTTCACTCCTGTCCTCTGCCTACTACTAATTCTTTATGCTGCAGAGATAAACCATATCAAAGCCATATCAATAAATTTCTCTAAACCACCCTTTTACTGCTACAAATTACACCACCCTATTCAACTCCTTCAAGTGTTATTCCACAACCCTACTACTAAGAAAATGGTACATAATCCTATTAAAACAACTAATTAAGTAGTAACGGATTACGTTGGTGTGGTATATTGAAGATTTACCCACAGTTGGTGTGGTTTAATCACAAGGCCAAAGCCCAAATGATTAAATAAAGTCAACTGTGGGTAAATTTCAATATACAACAACAGTTATTGCTATTATACAATGACATTATTTAAGGAAAAAAAACGTACTTTTCTTAAATAATGTCTTTGTATAATGCCTCCATGCTGACCATGTTTTTCTGGTAGCCTTCTGACTTTTTCTGATGTACTGCACATGCGTATGGGACTTGTTTTCTCATGCTTACGTGGTACATCAGTGCTGTGCAGGGGTAGCAACAGAGAAAAGATCTCCATCGCTCTCTTTTTTTTTTTAATAAAAAAAGAAATTGGGAGTCTTTTCACATTTGGCAGAGCCAGGACAGACAAAATAAAGGGATAATCAGGTAAGTTTCTTTAGTGTTGCAGAATGTACCTGATTATTGTCTTATTTTTTTTTTGTGCCTTCTCCTCTCATTCATTTCAGGTCTTCCATTTTCTTTTTTTGTGGAAAAAAGGAAGAAAAGTAAAAAAAAAAAAAATATGAGATATGCTAATAGAAAAAAAGTACGGGAGACCAGACCTTTTCCTGGTAGTATATTCTCAGATTTACAATGGGCACGTTGGTTGGGCTGGCCAATCAGCATTCTTGGTTTTGAATATTAATGGACAGTCATTGTATAATTAATAACAAATACTGACAGCACCCACGGGTCTAACACGGCAGTTCTGTATTTCATCTGGAGAATTATATAAAATAATCACAAAATGTTCAAAGAGCAAAAAGCAGAAACAAAAATCCGTAGTTTAAAACGCATTTAATGACATAAACGGTAATGTCTGATGAGGCCTATATGGTGAAAGTGCTTACCGTTTATGTCATTAAATGCATTTTAAACTACGGATTTTTGTTTCTGCTTTTTGCTCTTTGAACCTTTTGTGATTATTTTATATAATTCTCCAGAAGAGATACAGAACTGCCATGTTAGACCCGTGGATGCTGTCAGTATTTGTTATTATTTCCACATTCATTTGCTTCTACACGGGACTTTTATTCCAGAGGTGGTGCTATATCATATTTTTGATTGTATAATTAATGTTCATAGGTTTATAGGTTCATAGGTTGATACTAGGCTATCTGCCCTAGGGCATTTATAAGCCTAGCCAGAGTGTGTTTGGCTTTCGCCACCCTTTTAGATTAGTTGACTGTGCCTCTGTATAGTAGGTCACAGAAGATAGCCCTTTTAAGGTTAGTTTACTGTGCCTCTGTCTAGTAGGGACACAGAAGAGATCCCAGGGGTAAACCTACGATCTCCCACTCACTCGTCAAGATTTCTCTTGAAGAGGGTCATTGAGGGTCTCTGCCTAAAATGGATTGGGATTTTGTTCCAGAGTGAGGGGAGCCTCTGGGATATGAATCTGTCCCTCCAGCATGTCCTATTTATTTCTGTGCTGAGGTTTAAGTCCCTGGAGCATGTAGCTCTAAGGGATTTGGATTTGCTGAGGTGGAGCATGTCCATTAATTCTGGTTTGGACATGGCTTTATACGTCAGGCATAGATCGCCTCTGAGTAGGCAGTAAGCAACTGAGTAGAGCTGGAGTTTCTTTAGCCTAACTGCATAGGGCATCTGTTTGAGTCCCTTGATCCTCTTGGTGAGGTACTTTTGGAGTCTTTCCAGTTGCTGCAGGTGTCGGGTAAGGTACATCCCAAATGGGGCATTGTATTCAATTATGGGCCTGATGAGTGATGAGTAGAGGGGCACAATGACCTCTCTTGATCTAGATGTGAACCCTTTCATGATAAGGTGGGCTATATAGACGGTCTTTCTAACCACTTTGGCAACGTGATTGTCAAAGGAGAGATTGCTATCTACTTGGGTCCCCAAATCCCTAATTACTTCTTTTGTACTTAATGGATTACCACCTATTTGGTAATTTGTGGGCACTTTGTTTTTCCCAAAGGGGATGACTATGCACTTTTTGGCATTTAGCTTTAGGTCTGGCACCAGTTATCCATCTTTGTGAGACCCTATTGGACGATGTTTTTGTCAGACAGTGAGTCGATTATGGCACCCAGTTTGCAGTCATCTGCGAACTTTGTCAGCCATAGTCCTCCCATGTTAGCCTGTACCTCAGAGAAATATATACCGAACAAGAGAGTGGGATGCCACTTGTAGCTGGTTTAGAGTCTAACATGGCACCTGCAATTCTGACAATGTGGGTTCTATCCCTGAGCCAATTTGCAACCCATCTTGTGACATAGGGGTTGATATTTAAGCTGGTGAGCTTATTTATGATGCCCGAGTAGGGTATTGTGTAAGGTTTTTGCGAGGTCCAGGTAGGCTGTGTGGACTACCTTCCCTTCATCTATGGCTTTGGTGACTGTTTCAAAGAAGTCGACCAGGTTCAAGAGGCAAGATCTGCCCTTAACAAAGCCGAATTGGGTAGGATCCAGTGTTTGGAGGTTCCCAATGTCTTTGTTTATGAGTTCCATGATGATATGCTCCATAGCTTTGAGACCAGGCTAGTCAGGCTTATAGGGCGATAGTTTCCAGGGTCCGTTGTGGCACCACCTTTGTGGAGTGGGACCACTGTTGCTGTAAACCATTCCTTGGGTACATATCCTGTAGTAAGGCTGAGACTGAACAGTGACTTTATGTGAGGGTTCAGTTCTTCTTGGAACTCATGTAAGATGCGGTCCGGGACACCGTCCGGTCCCATTGATGCTGTGCTTTTTGCTTTGGAGAGGGCAGCTCTCACCTGTGCATCTGTGATGTCAGGGAGGCTACACTGTGTTGGGATAGACATTTGCTCTTTTGTGGGGGAAGGGGGGGTTTGCACTGAACCTGTCTGCCAGGATGTTGGCAATGTCTGTGGGTTCAGTGTATTTTTTGTCATTTTGCACTAACTCAGAGCATATCTGGGAGTTGCCACCCAGTTTCCTGACATAAGTAAAGAAGGCCTTGTGATTATCTTTAGCATCTTGTGCAATTTTTCTTTCGAAGCTGGCCTTAGATGATTTTATGAGGGATCGTAGTTTCTTGCTAGTACTGATCAGTGATGCCTTCCTTTTTTGGGATTTTGCTCTATCATGTAGTAGCTTCCTCCTTCTGTTGTATAGATTATTTATGGCTGGGGTCCACCAGACAGGTCTCCTTCCTTTGTAGGAGTGAGTCTTGGTTTTATTTGGGATAGCACGATCCATGCATTCCTGTAGGTGTCCATATAATGCGTTTGTAAAGAATTCTGCAGTTTGGGCCGTATTTTCCACTGGCCCAGGGGCTTTGAAGGATTCTACCTCGGTTTTGAGAAGTGTGAAGTTTGCTTTTGAGAAGTTCTTCACCGTGGTTTCCTTGGCTGGGGGTGGGGATGGGATATGGATGTCCAGTGAGATTAATTTATGGTCAGATCTTACCAATGAGGGGTATACCTCTGGTATGGAACATAGAGTCCCCATGTTGGTGATGATCAGGTCCAATATGTTTTCCCCTCTTGTGGGAGTGGTGACCAGTTGTTCCATAACATTTGAGTTTATAAATTCTAGGAACCATTGGGCGAGGGTGTTGGGGTTTGAGTAGTGCTCCCAGTCTATGTTTGGGTAGTTGAAGTCACCCAGTATGATGGTGTTTGGAGAGACCTTCATATTCTCCAATGTTCTCAGGAAAGCCGAGTGGGGTTCCTGAGTTTGGGAGGGTGGTCTGTAGCAGGCTAGGTTCTCTCACCTATACCAATATTTCTATGCAAATTGTTACACCTCATTTACATACTAAAATAAAAACTTGCTATAACTGGAGACATAAATCCAAGCTCAGGTCATCTCTCACCAATATAGGATCATCATTAAAATCCCTCCAGCATTTTTGCCTACAACTTATCCTCCCTCATTGTGACCCCTTAAATTTCTTGCATCCTTGTTATGTCCCCCATTTTTCTACTTCAGGTTCCACATCTTATAAGGCCTCACCACCAAAATATTTAAGACATGTCACATTAATGCTCCAAGCTTAATGAATAAAACTGACTGCTTGGAACACTGGTTAACTTCTAAGAACCTAAACATACTAGCTATAAGCGAGACCTGGCTCAAACACCTCACTGTCCTCTCCACTATTATATACAGTGACTGCCTTTCGTTTCTGGACAACCACCCAGGTGGAAGCATATTACTACTACTAAAAAGACAACATGACCTCTCCTCTGCTTTTGTAGCCCATAACTTGCACTCCTCTGACACTGAGGCTAATGGGGTACTTCCTCAAGAAACAGGAGGGCACAAATTAACCCACGTGTAGCCCTCCTTGTTCACATAACCTTTTTGAGAAGACTATTACAAAAAATTTAAAATGCATCAGCTTGAAAAGGAAACTATACATCCTTGGAGACTTTAACTTTGATTTACTTTCCAAGAGAGAGTCTCAACTTTGTTCCCTTCTCTCTCAATTTTACCTCAACTAGACAGCAACCTTTCCTACCAGACCTAAGCTAGACACTGAAAAATCCCTCACTTACTACCAGCATTTCTCATCTTATCTCAGAAGTTTCTTGCTTTCCCCACGATCTCAGTGACCACCTACCTACCCAAGAATTCCTATCATTCAGAGGTTACCATACTCCCCATCATAACTGAAACTAGACTAATAAATGACAATAAAGGAGATGTTTTCTCCAACAAGATCAGAATTGACTGGGCTCCTCCATATCAGTTAGATAACTCAACCACAGCTTTGTACATTTTTAATACCCTTATCAAGACCATACTAGATACATACTTCTCTATAATAAGACAATGATTTATGGGACAAAAGTGTATCTGGACTGACACTAACTTAAAAAAAACACACCTTTCAGATATGGACCAGACCTGGAGACAATGAAAGTAGTCTGAGTATCAAGATGAGTACTAGACTTTCCCAAACCCCTGTCACTCCTGCAAATTACTAATAAAATATACTAAATCCACATTTTTGTGTTCAAAACTTTAAGCCCCAGTTTTACAGTCTAAACACTTTTGGAAGGTTAAAAAGAACATATTCTACTTTCCCACTGTTACATCTAAAAATATCCATCATATGTAGTTTATCTACTCTCAATGACTTAAAAAAATCTTGTAATGTCTCTATTTAACTCTGCTTCCTTCAACATAGGTCAGTTCTACTGTCTGCCATTGCCAATCACTCTTCACTCCCTCCCTTTCCCTCAAAATCTGGACTCCCTCTTTCTACTTCTGACAAATTTCATCGAAATATATCATAAAAATCCTTGAAAATTCAACAATAAACGAATCCCATACTCTAGAAGCATATCCACAACATTCTAAACTATGTATACTAAATAACTTTCCAAACCATCCCATTTCTTTACTTACAAAAAAAAGTGCTACACAGCTTTCTGAACCACCCAAACTTTCCAAACCACCCCATTTCTTTACATAGGAAAAAATATAACTTAAGAGCATAAGGGTACCTCTAGCTGACCAGTGTTCTGTCAGAGAGGTACTGACTTTCTGCTTCTTGCCATGATAGCAAGGCATAGAAAGCTCTTCAAATTGATTGGTCAGGTGCAGTGTACCTCCCAAATCAATACGCAGAGCTTTCTTCTCTTTACAATCACACAGAAATGCCATGTGGCATTTGTACCTTTGTAGGGCATATCAGTATTTTTGCATATATGTGCGTGTATGTGTGTGTGTGTGTGTGTGTGTGTGTGTGTGTGTGTGTGTGTGTGTGTGTGTGTGTGTATTTGTGTGTGTGTGTGTGTGTGTGTGTGTGTGTGTGTGTGTGTGTGTGTGTGTGTGTGCGTGTGTGTGTGCGTGTGTGCGTGTGTGTGTGTCTATGTCCATATGCATGTTTAAAATATAATAATAATATCACCAGTGTTTATATATGGACACTCTCAACATTGCTGAGCACATACATAACTCTTCTGGGTAGCAGTACAAATAAAAAAGTTAGCCAGGCATTATCTTTCAAAAATAAAGCATCAGATGCATCACAGAACATCATCCAGACCCTCAGCTGTCATGGGGCATGTTGACCCCAACAAGCCAGACTTTATCAGTGGATCTTAACATAAATTTAATAGCGGCCTCTGCCGTGAAGGTTCATCTAGTCTTAACCATCCCTCCTCAGAGGTGCTCACAGAATGTCACTACAGGTTGTCTAAGGGCTGCGGACAATGTGACCATTATTTCTTTGAACGTTCCTAACAAACCTCAGAGGTGTCCACTGGCAAATCACTATAGCTTGAGCAAAACATTGGAATACATTACTATAACCATTATTTTTTTACTTTCTTCACACTCAAACATCAGAAGCATATTCATGGGGGTAGGGGTATGTAGGCATTCTGTTATATACATCCAACAGTAGCAACAGCTTGAAATGTTACTGTGATCTGTTTGTTCTTTCAGTTTTGTACCAGTAGATGAATGTCTTTTGGGGTAGGGGTGAGGACACATGCTGTATATATGCATATCTATATATCTAGCTATAGCTATATAACTATATATCTATGCATATCTATATCTGTATCTTTCTATATATATATATATCTATATCTATATAGATACAGATATAGATATACACAGACATAGATATATTATTTATTTTACTTGTCTTTGTTGACCGGGAAACGTCCAACTGGTAAAAACGATTTTCAGAGGAGCCCCTGGGAGAAAAGCTCCACATTTCATTTACAAATGTTGTACATTTATAATTGCAGGGTGAAACATCTATACATGAGTTTATTTACATGCATTTTTAAATATTTCTTACATCAACATAGCATTTTAACACACAAAAAGTTTGCATATGTTGACTAATTATTGAATAGAAAAATAAAATAAGATAATAGTTAATGTATTTGTAGCATGATGGTTGCAGGGAAAAGATCTAACTGGGGTGTTTTTGAGTTTAGTAATAATTGACAAACAGACAAGTAGAATGTAGCATAAAAATGATAAGAGGGCTATGGAAGGAGAAGTTATGGAAATCAGCAGGAAGATAAATGGACTGAGGAAGAATTGTAGTCAGTGGTGAGTGTGAGAGGAGGAAAAAAAGTAAGAGTTTAGGAAATAAGTGCAGTACGAGGAGGAACAATAAGGTATAAAAAGATTAGAAAGCAAAATGGCTGTAAGAGTTGGAGAAAAGTAATCTGAGTAAAGCTAGCCAGGTGAGCAGGAAGAACAGAGCCATCTTTGGCACAGGTGATGTTTAAGCAAAAGTTTTGAAACTATTTGAGTTTTCTATCTGTTTTAACTGTGTGGGAATTTCATTCCAGAGTTTTGACACATAATGAGAGTAGAGAGAGTCTCCAGCAGTGTTGAATGTCTTACTGATACATAGTAAAAGTTTATTGCTACAGCAAAGGTCTCTAGTGGGCGAATAGTACAGTAGAGTGTTTTGTACTGCTGGGCATTTATCTGGAGAATAGTTCAACTGGTTTGGGACTTCAAGGCAGTTTAGTTGTTATGCAGTGTTGTGTTTTATAAGGCTGGCTGGTTGCAAGATTAGCTATTTTTTAGTATCAGGAGGCTAGTTTAGTTTTATATAGTGTTATTATTTGTAAGAATAGGGGAAGCATATAATAGATAAAGAAGTAAGGAATATCTACATATATATATATATATATGGATTCCTATTACAAGAACTAAAGTTCACAACTTCAAACTTGTAATAGGAAGCCTCACTTACGCGAAAGTTCACTTTAACGAAAGTGAACTTCCGCGAAAGTGCACTTCACCGAAAGTAACGCAGCACAGTGGAGGACATAAAAAAACAAGCTATGTCCTCCACTATAGTGCGATACTCACAGACCTTAGGGTTAGGGCATGGGTTAGGGTAAGGGGATAGTTAGTAAAGCTATCCCCTTACCCTAACCCATGCCCTAACACTAAGGTTCGTGACTATCGCACCATAGTGGAGGACATTGCTATGTCCTTCACTGCGCTGCAGTCATCACAGACCTTAGGGTTAGGGCATGGGTCATGGTAAGGGGATAGCCCTATGGGCTATCCCCTTACCATGACCCGTGCCCTAACCCTAAGGTCCGTTAGTACTGCACGAAAGTTCAGTACACCACCCGTTCGTTGTACTGAACTTCATTTCACTGCAGTGTGCATTCCATACACTATTTTGAAGGAGTGAATCTTTGATCTAGTGTATGGAATCCATATATATATATATATATATATATATATATATATATATATATATATATATAGATATAGATATATATATATATATATATATATATATATATATATATATATTTCTGCATACACGCATATGTGAGTGTATGTGTGAATGTGTGTCTACCTTGGATGAAGCAGGAGTATGGTTAGGGACTGGATCAGACAGAGAGGTGTGTGTGTGTGTGTGTGTGTGTGTGTGTGTGTGTGTGTGTGTGTGTGTGTGTGTGTGTGTGTGTGTGTGTGTGTGTGTGTGTGTGTGTGTGTGTGTGTGTGTGTGTGTGTGTGTGTGTGTGTGTGTGTGTGTGTGTGTGTGTGTGTCTGTGTGTGTGTGTGTGAGTGTGTTTGTGGAATGACTGTGCCAAAGTGTGTGTGGGAGGGTGGCTGTCATACCTCCACACACCACAAGACTAACAATTAAATCATGTAGCATTTGGTCAGGGGAACAGTAGACATCAGGGATGTCTTTAATTATGTGTATTGGGGGAAACACTACACACAAGGATGTCTTTAGCTGCATGGGTTGAGGTAACACTAGACACCAGGGATGTCTTTAATTATGTAAGCTGTCAGGGAAGCACTAGACACCAGAATGTGGGTCGGGGGAAAACTAGACACCGAGGATGTCTTTAACAACATTGGTCAAGGGGAATACTAGACACAAGAGATACTGTATTAAGTGTACTTTAAATGTACTTAATTAAAAAAAGATACAATTTGGTGTAGGGAACTACTAGATACCAGATATACTATTAAGTAGCATGCCTTAAAGGCACAAAGAGGAAGTCAAACCATCACCCATTGCCACATTAAACATTGGCATTAACCGACTGAACTAACTAAAAAGTTAATACAACATGAGTTTTTTTTAAAATATATATTGAGGATCTTGGGCATTATTTCATGCCTGCAACAGTTTGTAACATGTGACAGGGAGGGGCATTGAACAAGACGTACCTCTCAACCTTGTAGCATAAGACAGGACAAAATTAGGGACAAATGTTAGTGCAAAAGATGTTAAACTATCAATTTTGTTTTATGAGGCATATTTAAAATTTCTCCCTGATTTTGTCCTATCTTCAACTTTCAATGACAGACTTTTTATCCATAAATATCAAATGCCTGGTGAACACTTCGTTAATCATCTACATTTTGACCCCAGCCTCTACTCTGAATCCAATTTGCTATCTGTTTTTTGAACTCTGTCATGCACTTTCCTCCCTTCATGCAGAACACTTTCTGATTACTGGGGCTGTCCTTTTTTCTCTTAGTTGACAGTAAAGCCTGCTAGAGAGACCATCCCTTTTCAAGGTCAACAAGGGAGCATTGTCTGATTAATTGACTTGCTCAGAGCCTCCTAGAAAGCAAAAAAATGTGGCAGCTATTAAACCTTGTAACCTGGACACAGGCAATAAACGGCTCATTCGCATTTCAGAGCTCTAGTCCTCTGCATTGCTAGACAAGGCAGGGAGACAGTAAAAGCACAATTTATTTTCCAAACTCTGATTCTCCTAATTTTTCATTCTTATGCTGATGCCATCTTCCACTCCAAACAATGATTATAAAATCCTTAACTCCTGAATGTAGAATGACCTGCTTATGATGTTGCACATTTTCCTGGAGGTCCAAATCATGCTTAAGTTCATAGTTGACTCATAAGAAATTTATTTATGTGTAAACACTAGGCTACTGCCTTTCTGGGCCATTTTAAGCTTAGCCAATTTCCCTTTCAAAGGTTAGAATCAAACACTGTACCTTGTGTCTGAGAGGTAAAACATTTAACACATATACCAACCCCAACCAGTAAATAATTTCTAAACCCATTGATAGTACCTAAATAAGATGTACTCCATTTTCTATACAAAAGCATAATTTGTAATAAATCTGTAAGATTGCTTAGTGTGGTCAAAGCTTTATCATGCCCTCAGTGTCACTTTAACTATATCAAATAGTCTGCATAAAAAGGACATAGCTCTGTTTAACAAAATATAAGCAAACAGCTTTATTCAGCAATGTACAGATAATTAGAGATATTCATATCTCTGAACGGTGTAAAATAAAGATTCTATCCTGTTCAAAATTATTATAGTATTTCAAACATCAGAATTCATGGTCGTAAACACATTATGCTGCCAGCATTACTGGAACACGCACTGCCCTGTCAGAGTTTTGCTGTTTCTGTTGTTTCATTTGTTGAGATATTTTACTTCCCCTTGACAACCCTCATCTCCCCTTCCTTCACTGTTTAGATGACATGGTACTATGTCAAACAAACAAATCCGTACCCAGTCTTCTGACAGACCTGCAAATAGATTTCCAAGTCCTAATGCACATTATCAACCCCCCACAAAAAAACTGTGATTTTTGTCACCAAGTAGAAACTTAAAAAAAAAAACATAAAACTATCTGCATGTCTGTGACCACCATCGAAAACACTACCTCTTTTAAATATTTTGGCATTTGGCTTAATCCCTTTCTTAACTTTTCTATCTTGCTCTACACAAGAAAAATGTTAACTTTCTTCTATTTTGAGCCAATAAAATCTCCCCCTTTCTTACAAAACATCCAGAACAGCTATAGGCAAAGGCATTTATTCTTACAACTTTAATACGGACCCCACCCCCCATAGCCTCATCATCAAAAATAAACTCCACAGACACTCAAACAGTAAGGAATAAAATTTTTAGATGTATTTCCCAAGCTACTAAAAATAAACAACACTGTAAAACACTAAGGAAAGCAAAACAGCTCCCTCTTTTACAAAGGGATGACCTTCTCCTAGAATCCCAGCTAAATAAACTCCTACTTAACTAGGCAGTCTCTCCACTAACAGCTAAATTAACTTGAAAACCTTCCTCTTAGCCTCAGAAACCATGACCACTCCACCTCATACTGCAACCCAACAAAAATTGTACAGATCACTGCCTGCCTATCCTAGGTCAAAAACTCTGGGAAAGCATTTTTCTCACAAATAAAAGTTACTTCATCTTGCCCAAAATTTAGGAATAAGCTAAGAACCTACCTCCTGTCATGATCCAAATGCCATTGCCTATCGCTCAAAAGTATTAGCAAACGTAAGCAACATCATTGTCTCTCCTAATAATAAAACTCCTACTGCCCCTCATATGGCATATTCTATTGCACCAATCTACCTTTCTCACTCACATAATATTTTACTTAACATAACTTCTCCTTCCAACCACTCATAAACTCTGCTTAACGTCATTCACTCCACTCATTCCCATTTAGACAATGCATAGCTGTATTTATCATGCAGGCAATTGATTTTTCACATGAGAGTTCTCTTAATTTATTGTAAATAATGTGCATTACAATTGTACATAGTCTTTCCATATTTGTTAGTTGATAGTGGCATTTAATTTATTGTAAATAGTGTGCATTACAATTGTACATAGTCTTTCCATATTTGTTAGTTGATAGTGGTATTTAATTTATTGTAAATAATGTGCATTACAATTGTACACAATCTTTCCATATTTGTTAGTTGATAGTGGTATTTAACAAATGTGGATTTCCATTATACTCTTGTTAAATCTCAATAAATTTATTTCTGACTTTCTTCATATTTCCAGACAGAAAGTGAATTTGATCACTTGTGATCAGTGCTTTATCCTGGTAAACAAATTTTAAATAAGTAAATAAACAAATGCATACACTTGTCATTATTTCAAAATGTCAGACATCAGTCTCCTACACCATAACTGCCATCAAGATTTCTACATCAATTTTTTTCTATTCCTTTACTTCAAAAGAGTCATATAACATTATTACTTTATTATGTTGACTCTTCCAGGTAACTGTGTGCATTGCACACTTGTCTACTACACTAAAATATATGTTTCTTCTTTCTTTCTGTTGTTTAGGTTAGTCCTACTAGGAATTATCCATGTTCATAGGTGACCAGAGGTAAAAGCCTAAAAGAAGGGTTGAATAAGTAGTCTTAATATCAAAAGCCTATTTACAATGGTAAGTTTTAGTTTACTTGCAGCCATAAAAGGAACACATTTACATGTTTTACACATCATAGCATAATTATAAAATGCATCAAGTGAGATAAAAAAAAAATACAGATGAAAGTGCACATGGAAGGTAAAGAAGGAAAATATTAAAGAGATTACCATACGTAAATTTAAACTGGAGACATTAGAAAGTTAAATTATAGAAACTAAATAGAGGTGAGTATGTTAAATAACAATACGAAATAATAGCACATTATAGCTATATATAAATACTATATACAGGCTAGCTGTGCTAATGGACAGAGGAATGGATCATCTAAGTTGTAGAAATTCATTGAGATGTAGGGGCAGCGATAACTCTCTGAATAATATAGTATGGTCTGTATGAAGTTTACAGTCGGATCGTTTGACTAGTATACAAAGGCATTCATTTGTAGAGGCTTTTAATAGTAAATAGCTTTTTTTTAAATTTCTGAGATTATGCAGAAGTTTATTTCATGACAAAGTAAAAAGTTTGTTGAGAATTTTATGTCCTGTTTTAAAATTGCTATGATTAACGTTCAGTAGCTATTAACATGTAGATCTTAGCTTTCTAAAAGATGTGTGCTATTGTATTAGATTGTCTAAAACTGAACACATTTTTCTATGTAATGATTTGTATGCAAACATCATTTAATTTTATTTTTAGAGATGTCATCTTGAGTTGTTTCATAATTATACAATGGTAGATGTATGTTCTTTGGCTTGCAGCAAATTTACCAACATCATTGAAACTAGCACTGATTTTGATGAGAGCATTTTTTGTACTTATAAGCAATAACATTTCAAAAGAGGAGTTTGGGTAGAAAATATTTTGTTTCAATTTATTTTTGTAAGCTTGAAAAACATAGCTATTTAATCTATAAAAGGCATCAAGTTTTTATGGACTTCTTTAGTAGTGGTATGTATATGTTATTGGAAATCTAGTTAGTAATTAATTATGACAAATAACTTTTCCAGTATAGAACCAGCTCTTTAGAACCAGTAGATCTGCCTACTGTTAAAGAAAAAGTGTAATTAACAGTTATATAGAGCTGTAAATTGTACGTAATTAATTTTTTTTATTAAGCATTAATTTGTTCTCTGATATGAAACACACATCCAGACTCTCAAGTCCCCATCTAATCATCTAATTCATCACATCTGACAGCCCAGTTAGAAAAACATAAACATACGGGCACGCTGGTGTGCAACCACCCACCCCCAACATCTTTGGTGCACGTTACTAAAAAATTAATACTTCCATTGAAGTGAATGACTGACTGCCATCATTTGATGAGTTCGCTTCTTCCTCCCACAGTGAAATTTTACAGAGCTTCATCCCTCAGCAACATGAATTTGGAGACACTGGCATTTCTGGAGATAAGCACATCGCTAATTAGTATTAACCATTTCCCCAGGCTACTGACTGTTAAGGTGGAATCATCCACAAATTGATTTTATTGCACTTCATTGGTGTGTTGATGCATACTGTTAGAAAACCTGTTACACAGTAGTGATTCCGATATGGATCCTTCATGACATACCCTGATGCTGCAGGTGAATTTTTGTGGTAGTTTGTTTTGCCTGCATGCTTCTAAATTTTGAATTTTTTGACAGACTACAAAACCATCTGAAAACTGGGATATAGGTTTCCATTATCTGATTTTTAAAACATTGAACCTCATATGGTCAAGGCCATGTGATTAATGTTTTAAAAAATCAAAATGCAAATGTTCACTAAATACAGTATTTTTACAGGGAGGCAAACCCCCTGCACAACCCCTGATAATTATATATACCAACTTTGAGATCACACTACAATGGGGAAAAGGGCAAATTCCCTGATCCCCATCGTACCACAATCTCACAACAAACATTCTGAGTTTTTTATCATCGATTATATGGTACCAACCATATGAGGTCCAACATTTTAAAATGCAATAAAGTAAACTAAACCAGATGATTGTTATTCCACAACCCAGAATCTGTAATTTTCTTAGCAGGAGTTGATATTTTACGAAGAGTATAGCTTTGAAAAAATCAGGAAACAGATTAGCAGGTATAAGATCATTGCTGTGGTGTTTTCAATATGCTGAGCACTTTCATGAAAAGCATTTTGATTACTGTATCTAGTTTTGAATCCTTGTTATATTTCAGTTAACAGATTGTTATCCTTTAAGCAACTCATGAGCTAAATTGTCTCTTAAGGTATTTTTGATACGTAACATAATATGGTTATTGGTCTATAAGGCATCATTTTTAATTTCCTTCATCCTTTGTGTAAAAGTATTATCTTTGTAAAATTCCAAATCTTGGATTATGATCCTTGTCTGGGGCTTCTTTTTCTTTTTTCTTTTTATTATCTTGACCAAGTGATCCTTTAAAAAAGACTACAACCCTTTTAAGTAAATGAGTGGATGCTTGCAAAGATGTGTTGAAGGTGTTTGGCTTTTGAAGAAGTCCCTATAGGATTAGTACTCTGGCTTGAGTATTTCTGAATAAAAGAGTGGAAGAAGTAAGCCATTGTATTGGCTGTGCCTTCATGTGTGGATAGGTCAAGCAGGTTCTCAGGAGATGGTTTTGAATTTTCAAGTACTTTGTTTATAGTTGTTCAACTTAGATTTCTGTTTTGTAAACCACTGTGGTAATAATTTTTTTATGATTTCATCTTGACAATTTTTTTCCTGGTTCCTAGTTCATAGGTATATAAGTTCATAGATTGGTACTAGGCTATCGGCCCTAGGGCCTATGCAAGCCTAGCCATAACAATTCCCTGGCTATTTCTTCCCACACTATTTACTTCCATGGACCCCTGTCTAGCAGAGCAACTGATGTGATCCCCGGGGTGAATTTCCTTTCTCCCATCCAATTGTCAAGGTTCCTTTTGAAGAAGGCCAAAGAGGCACTCTGCTTGACATGTATGGGTAGTCTATTCCAGAGTCTGGGGAGTCTCTGGGTCAGGAACCTATCCCTCTAGCATGTTTTGTTTATTGTGATAACAATGTTTAGATCCCTAGTTCTATTATTTGATGTCATTTATCTCCTATTGGCTTTCTCTACGCATGGCCCATATACACATACTTTTCCTCACTGTATCACAAATCTACAGGATGTTATTTTAATAACCATGTCCTATTCAATTACTTATTACTGTGAGTCCCAGAATATAGCAACTGAAAAAGCAAAACTGTGGACTTGCATATATTAAGTCCAATATTTCTGTATTTTGGAGTTTTTCCTTTTCTATGAGGTATGCTGATCTCAGAACTGGTATATATAAGTTCAGGGAGTTTATGTGTGTGTGTGTGTATGTGTGAGAAGTTGCCCTCTTCATTAGGGTGCAGGGGGCATACCCCCTTGCAAAAATCAACTTTAAAGGAAAGCCATAACCTGGGCCTGTCAGACAGTAACAAGTTTTAATAAGTATTTACCGTTCTGTAATAGCATACAATTCAATTAGTTTAATGTATGCATTTCTAAAGATGAATACAAAACAATTACAGAGAGTTCATAGATTAGTACTAGCCTGACTGTCCTTGTGGGTCATTTTAAGCCTAGCCAATTAACCCATGTGAAAATCGAACCCTGCACCTTGTATCTGTAAAGTGAATACTTTAACCATTATGTCATCCTCCCAACCTCAAAGATATTTTTCTTCAATGAATGAAGCTGTTATGGGAGGTCAGGATCAAACCTTGTACCTTGTGCATGGGGGAGGACAACTTCACCATTATGGTGATTGGTCTTTACAAATAACAGATTACAAGTTACAAATCACATGGTGCCATACATTGAATGGAGTGTAGCAAGCACTTTAAACAATACCCATAGTTGGTAATTAATCATACATAGGCATAAATTCATGATTGTCCAAGTAGATTGTTCAGTGAAACAAGTAAGGAGTCCTGTGTTTAGCTTGAAATAGCTTCTATATATCACACTTAGCCTTTGTCAAAACATTAGCACTTCAGTTCCTTTTTAAGAGATGTAATTCACTGTTTTTGAATGGTCTTTTGAATTAGCTGTTTTTTAAAAGTTAACTACCATAAAAACATATTGCTTCCATCAAATGTGCAATTCTATTGGCATTTCTATCACAAGAGTTAGAAGAATATTTTTCTTTTTCTTACTGTTGGTGGCTGAATGTGATATAGTACTAAGTTAAGTTTCATTGTGCAAGTGTGTCAACCTCATCTACTATTCCATGCTAGCTCTATGGAGGATTGTGTATTTAGTAACTGCAAGTACTTTATCATATGAGGCATGTGCCATGTTTCTAAAAGTTTAAACATACAAGACTAGTTTGGTTGAAATCCAAGATTGGATTTGTAATAAGTTGCCTCAAAGTCTTCTTACATGTGTATGGATAATTATGAATCCTTTGTCTTTGTGCAACAATGGGTTTATGACTGGAATTTGTACTATAGACCCATCTGGCAGACCAGGACTGCATTTGATGTCCACAGATCAGATTAGTATGTCCGGAAACAGATTCACTTCAGAAGCTTGAAAGCTCAAAATCTTGAATTTCAAAAGACTGAAAACTCAAAATACTAAATCTCAGAATACTGAAAACACACAGGATACCAACACTTACTATATTCTGCCACAACTACATACAGAAACAAATAAAAGATAAACCATTTACCACTTCTCCAAGTATAAGCAGTGGGGCAAACCCGCCTGCACCCCCAATGTTGGGGGCTGTGCCCCCACACCCCCTGCTACTTAAAAATATTAACTCCGAGATCGCACTCCACAGAACAAAATGGCAAACATACCATTACGTGTTTCATGACTGCCTGTTGTAACTTTAGTCATGTTCCCTTCTAACTTGCTATACTACAACATAACTCATGTTAGTGTAGTGAAGTACAATCTCGGAGTTGATATATTTAAGTAGCAGGGGGTGAGGGGGCACAGCTTCCCACATGGGGGGTGCAGAGTGCTTGCCCCCCTGGTTATACTTGGAGAAAAGTAATATGGTTTGTCTTGTATTTGTTTCTGTATCTACTTTTGCTGGAATATAGTAAGTGTTGGTATCCTGTGTGTTTTCAATATTCTGAGATTCAGTATTCTGAAATTTAGTAATTTGAGTTTTTAGTCTTTTGAAATTTTGATCTCAGTCTTTTGAAATTCAAGATTTTGAGCTTTCCAGCTTCTGAAGTGAATCCCAGAAACATATGTTAAATCATACCAGAGTTATATAAGGACTAGTTTTTTTTCTGCATAAATATATCTTTGTAAGACTAAGTCCTTACATATTGCTTAGTAGCATTAGTGTTTGTAATCTGGTCATGGTAAAAAAGATGCATGCTATGATATAAGGTTCATATGTTGGTTAATATTGTAGTCAAGTAAAATTAAACTTAACTTATTAGAGGTAATTAATGTAAGCACTACAGCTGTAGGCCAGGAGAAGGACAGTGCTACTTGTTTTAGTTCAAGATTATTGTTCATAGGTTCATAGGTTCATAGGTGTGTACTAGGCCAATGGCCCTTGAGCCTTTACAAGCCTAGCCCATAGAAGTGCCCTGGCATCATGCTACCGTTAGTTCCCAGTGCCTCTATCGAGTAGAGCCACTGGAGTGATCCCCAGGGTGAACTTTCTATTTCTCATCAAGATTTCTCTTGAAAAGGGCCAGTGAGGTGCTCTGCTTGACATGTATGAGAAGTCTATTCCATAGCATGGGCAGTCTCTGGGTTATGAACCTTTCCCTCCAGCATGTTCTTTTGATTGTGGTAATGAGGTTGAGGTCCCTGGAGTGTGTGGTGTGGAGGGACTGAGATTTCTTTAGGTGTAACAGTTCTAATAGGGCTGGGTCAGACATGGCTTTGTAAGTCAAGCAGAGAGCACCTCTTAATAGATGATATGAGACGGAGAAAAGCTGGAGATTTTTGAGTTTGTCCATGTAGGGCATGTGTTTAAGGCCTAGGATCTGCTTCGTGAGGTACTTTTGTGGCCTTTCCAGCTGCTGCAGGTATTTAGTGAGGTACATGCCAAATGAGGCAATATACTCGATGATTGGTCTAATGAGGGAAGAGTAGAGAGAGATGATGACCTCTTTCTTCCTGGATGCAAAACCCTTGGTAATGAGATGTGCCACATAGAAGGACTTTCTGACCACAGTGGCAATGTGGTGGTCAAAGGAGAGGTTGCTGTCAACCTGTGTCCCCAGATCTCTTATAATGCCTTCAGTGTTCAGTGGGCTACCATCAGTGTGGTAATTAGTGGGAACTGAGTTTTTCCCAAAGGGAATGATGACGCATTTTTTGGCATTAAGCTTAAGGCCATGGTTTTGACACCAGTCGTTGGTCTCAGTGAGGCCTTTCTGTAGGATGTCTACATCACTTGGGGAATTAATAATGACTCCCAGCTTGTAATTGTCAGTGAACTTGGTCATCCAGAGTCTCTCTGTGTTGGCCTGGACGTCTGAGAAGTAAATTCCACACAAGAGGGGACCCAGGACCGATCCCTGTGAGACTTCACTCGTGACTGGTCTGCAGTCTGACTTGGAGTCTGCTACTTTCACACTGTGGGTTCAATCTGTGAGCCAATTTGCAACCCACCTAGTGATATAGGGGTTGATGCCTAGTTTGGTGAGTCTATCAATAATTCCTGAGCGGGGAATAGTATCAAAGGCCTTGGCCAGATCGATGTGGCTGCATGGACTGCCTTGCCCTCATCCACAGCTCTGGTGACTGAGTCAAAGAAGTCAACCAGGTTGAGCAGGCATGATCTACCTTTCACAAAACCAAATTGCATGGGATCCAGAGTTTGGAGATTCCCTATATATCCTTGTTAATTAGGTCCATGATGATGCGATCCATAGCATTACATATCAGGGTCTGTAGTCGCTCCCTCTTTTTGGACAAGGGTGACTGTAGCAGTGTGCCATTCTGTAGGGACAAAGTAAAAGGTGAGGCTGTGACTGAACAGGGCACACAGG
This sequence comes from Protopterus annectens, assembly GCF_019279795.1. Classification (NCBI taxonomy): domain Eukaryota; kingdom Metazoa; phylum Chordata; order Ceratodontiformes; family Protopteridae; genus Protopterus; species Protopterus annectens. The sequence continues at coordinate 1,812,569,944 of NC_056726.1, read as the reverse complement.
TGTGGTGCCAGTTCACTTTGTAGTTCATAGAACACAGTCAGGGATTTTGTTGGGTCCCACAGAAGCTGTATTCTTGGCCTTGGACAATGCAGCTTTAACCTGTGCTGCAGTAATGCTGGGTCCCCTGGCATTCTTCTGGTATTGTGATTGGTCCTTTAGGGGAGGCTCAGTATAGGAGGTGTCATTGTGCAGTAACTCAGAGCAAATCTGGGTATTGCCATTGAGATTCCTGATATAACTGTAGAAGGCTTTGTGGTTGTTTTTAGTGTCTGCCACAATTCTGCCTTCATAGCTAGCTTTAGAGGCTTTGATGAGGGATCTCAACATTTTGTTGAGGCTAATAAGATAGCTTTTCCAGTCATGGGACTTTTTCTGCAACAGTTTCTTCAATCTGTTGTAGAGTTTGTTAATGGCAGGAGACCACCAGATTGGCTTACATTTTTTGGAAGACAGCATTTTGGTTCTGTTGGGTATGGCTAGTTCCATGCATTTATGTACGTGTTTGTACAGTGCATTGGTGTATGATTCATCAGTCATACACCTATTTTCCATTTTCATGTGTGCTGTAAAGTTATCCACCTCTGTTTTTAGGAGCTCAAAGTCAGCTTTGGAGAAGTTTTTCATTACAGTTACCTTTGCTGGTGGTGTGGGTTAGATATGGATTTCCATGGTTATTAGTTTGTGGTCGGATCTAACCAGGGAGGAATTGACTATTGGTTTTGAGCAATGGTTGCCCATATTAGTAATAACCAAGTCAAGGATGTTGCTTCCTCTAGTGGGGGTAAGAATGAGCTGGTCCAGTGCATTGGAATTAATGAATTCCAGGAAGCATTGGGCAAGTGTATTGGTGCAGGAGTAGTTTCCCAGTTGATGGAGAGGTAGTTGAAGTCATCCAGTATTAGGGTGTTGGGTTGGACTCTAATAGTTTCCAGGGTGCTTAGGAACATGGAGTGAGAGTCTTGGGACATAGTTGGGGACCTATAGCAGGCTACGACCTGAATCACCATCTTACCCACTGTTAGTTGTACCTGAAGCATCTCCGATAAGTTATGCTGGGCTACTAGTCTGGAGGTGTGGATATCCTTTATGAATATGGAGAAGCCACCACCTTTGGAGCTTGAGTCCATGTTCTGGGGATGAAAGGTGTGGAATGAGTTATAGCCTGGTAGCACAGCAGTGCTTTCTGCTGCTTTAAACCAGGGCTCCGTTACAGTACAAATGTTGATGTTCTCCATTTTGAAGAGTGCTTCGAGTGAGTGCCTCTTGAGATTTAGACTTCTACCATTGAGCAACATGACCCTCATATTGCATTTATTTATACCAGTTATGGCGGTAATTTGGTCTTTGGAACACTGCCTACAAAGGCACTATAGGGGAGGCAAGAGCCTTAGCCAGTATCCGGATACCTAGGGGTGACAGATGCAGGCCATCTCTGGCAAAACTTCAAGGTCTGTCAATCATGTCATCCCAAGCAGACAGATACTGGATCCCCTTAGAATGGCACCAGAAACTTAGCCAATTGTTGAATCAATCATTTTCTGCTTGTACTGCGGTATCATTCTGGGAGACGGTAGGATGCTGCTCAGAGCTAGGGTCATACCTGCCTGAGCAACATAATCCGAGAGCTCCTCCATGTGTCTTTTCATGTAGTCCAGGGAGGTGCATCTCATGTCATTCACACCCACATAGACAATGACAGAGTCATACTTGTACTTGTGGAGTGACCTGAGTCCGTGTGTTATGTGTCAGATTCTGGCACCCAACAGACAGCTGACTTTTACCTTCTCCTTATTCAACCTAGTGAGTGGGACATCAATGTGCTTCACTATCAAGTCGCCTATGATTAGTGTATTGGACAAGCTGTTTTTCCCTTATGGGCTTAGGTTGAGGGGCACACTGTGTAGGTGAGCTATGTGTTTTGTGATTTGTGCTGTGTTGTTGTGGTTGAGTGCATTTCTGATTTGGAGGTGTCTGCTGTTTGGGTAGATTTCTATTGAGAGCCACCGTGAAGGTGGGTGTATGGTTTGTGTTTTTATGTGAGAGCTGTGATGGTGTGTTTTCTGGAGGGCTATGTGTTCCATTTGGTGTGGTGCAGGTGTTGACCTTCTCCTCTTGTCCAGCTATTCCGGTCTTGGCTGGAGAGTGCATGTCTTCCAGTTTGGATATATAAGTGCATCTCTCACAAGTCTGAGTGTTGGGAGGTAAGAGGAGAGGGCTGTCTGTGTACATGAGGCAGTTGCTTCACTGCCTCAGAATGCCCAAGTTCACCAAGTTAATAGGAGAAAGCACAGGGAACTGACCTTTAGACATGCCAGGAGGGATAGTCATTACTAATAAGTACTGGAGCTGTTTCTTTATAAGATGTTTAGTGCTGTTAGCATTTAAGTGTACTATAATAATTGCTACAAGAAGCCAGATGAAGTGCTAGGAATAAGCTAGTTAAATGCAAGACAGAATAGAGCTAGCAAGATCTAAGGGAAAAATTGAAGAGAAGACTTTCTGGCACCAGTAATAGTTTACCCTAGCTTAGTGGCGCTATATGGCATGCAAACCCGTGCAAACACGTGCTTTTAAAGCAGAAAGTTGAAAGGTAGCTAGAAACTACTCTTGTTGTAGACAGGCTACCTAGTGCTTGCCACTCCCACTAATAAGCTGAGAGGCTTCCCTCTAACACAGAAAGGTCTGGGGAACTCAGAAACTACAATACAGTCCTGAATACAGCAAATCTGTATATGGAATACTCTAGTAACAGGAAAGGAGGGAAAACAAACTAGAACTTTTTTTTTTAAATATAACAGCAGCAAATGAGCAAACTGATTTAAACAAATTAACCAACTAACCAATAAAAAAGCTCAAAACTGAGCCCTGTTCCAGCAGTCTTCAATCAGACAAGTTTCAGCTGCACACTCTTGCCACTAGGGTGCAGGGGAAAATTCTCCAAAAAAAGATGGCCTGGATTAGTGCTCAAGTTATACAAACAAAGCTAGATTCAGCAGGTCTGAATCTAGTCTATGCTACAGCAAACAAGGTGCATCACTTTCAGGAAGAAAGAGTTCAAATAAGCAGGCATAATAAGCCTTTAACCAGAAATTCCCAGCTCAGAAGGGCAGAATCTACCCTCTCCTCCCACAAGAGTGCACACCACAAACCTTCTTAATGTAAAATAACTGTCTTGAACCCAAAGTGCTTAAACCAGAACTAAGACACTTTTAGAATAACAGACATTAAGCCTTCAATCAGCAACTCCCAGCTTAGAAGGATGTAAGCTACCTGTCCTGCCACAAGAGTGCAGACCACAAACCTTCTTAATGTAAAACAACTGGCCCGAAGCCCAAATACTTAAACCAAGAGGCTTAGAATAACAGTTATAATTTAATTAGGCTACTAACCAGCAGTAATATATGCAGCAAAATAAATGCAATTGAGTACTTTTAAGAATAGGCAGCAAAAGCAAAATAAAGTAATAACGTAAGAAGAAACACAAATACAGTTAAAGCAGATGGATAAAGTGCATTTTTTTAAATATAATAGTAGCAAACGAGCAAACTGATTTAAACAAATTAACCAATAAAAAAGCTAAAAATTGAGCCCCGTTCCAGCAGTCTTCAATCAGACAAGTTCTAACTGCACTAGGGTGCAGGGAAACCTCCAAAAAAGATGGCCTGGATTAGTGCTCAAGTTATACAAACAAAGCTAGATTCAGCAGGTCTGAATCTAGTGTGTGCTACAGCAAACAAGGTGCACCAATTTCAGAAAGAAATAGTTCAAATAACAGGCACAATAAGCCTTTATGCAGAAATTCCCAGCTCAGAAGGGCAGCATCTACCCTCTCCTCCCACAAGAGTGCAGACTACAAACCTTCTTAATGTAAAATAACTGCCCTGAAGCCCAAGTGCTTAAACCAGAACTAAGATACTTTTAGAATAACAGACACTAAGCACTGTGTTGTCAGAAGTAATGTATGAATTGATTAAGGTTATGCATTAAGTGCTAAGTATACAAAGGATGATGAAGTCTGATTAAAGACACAAAACCTCTTATGTAGCAATAAGCTATTGTTTTCTGACTAAGCTGCAATGATACAGTTTCTTGCTCTACACTATCAGTTATGATGTAAAGTGATTATTTCAAAAAATGAAGTGAACTAACATGATCTATTGTGAGGAAGTATTAACTAGGTTGGGAGGCAGAAATTACTGTGATTACAAATACATTTTCTATTATTCCTTTGTGTGTACCCTAAGTTATATATATATAGGTAGGTAAATTATTATTTTTATTTATTTGTCATTTGTTAAACAGGTTAGTCCAGCTGAGCCAAAGACCCATTTCTAGTGGAGACCTGAGGAGGAAAGCTCCAAAATATGTAAAACATTACATAAATTCAAAACTACACCAATAGAAATTACATAAATTCAAGGCTATACAATTTGAACATTGACAATTACATGGAAAGTGTATACAAGATAAAAGGCAAATTATACAGAAAAGAGAAAGACCTGAGTAAGTAACAAAAAAATCACCCCAGGGACAACTCCAGTGGCTCTACTCAACTCAGTAGAGGAACTAAGGTCGGGTGCCACTATGCCAGGGTAATCCTATGGCTAGGCTTGTAAAGGCCCCAGGGCCATTAGCCTAGTACACACCTATGAACCTATGAACCTATGAACCTAAGAACAAGATTAATTACCTAAGTATGTCTAGAGTGAAAGAAGTTAAAAGCACATTACCATTACATTGTATTACATAGAGACTATTTAGATAGGCAACATAGCACAGAAGTGTTGCCATTTATATGAAATCTATGTACAGTGAAGCAGCTGATAGCTTCTCATTGGTCTGATAGATTTGTTTTCTCTATCTAGCTAAGAGATATAGTTTTTAGGGTAGAGAGAGAGAGAGAGAGTGTGGGAGGGTGATTAGGTAAGGTCCTGGAATGGGCAGGAGCTTGAGTTTGCAAGGTAGCTTTTCAGTTCCTTTTTGAAGCTCTTAGTGTATTTGATATTTCGAATATTAGAGGGCAGTTTGTTCCAGGCTTGTGGCACAGTGCTTTTGTAAAGTGGTTTGCTTATAGTTTTATTAGGTTTGTATATGTCAAGGAGTTGATCAGAGCTACAAAGTGTACGAGCAGCAGTATAGAGGGATACTAGAGTGGAGAGGGAAGGGCAGGCTGAGGGTTATGTAGTAGGGAGTGAGTGATTTGTTGCTGGGATAGAAGTAGTAGCTGGGGGAGTTGTTTTAGGGCAAGGCAGTGGTGAGATTTGTATCACTGGTTGTGGCAAAACTAGCTATTTTGTTATATGTTTGTTCAACTTTGGTTATTAAGGTGGATTGTAGATGTTTAAGTAAAGGAGAGGCATAGAGAAGGTTAGGTAGGAGGAATGCTTGTGCCACAGAAGGCTTGGAGTCAGAAGAGAGGAGGCTTTTTATGCATATAGAGTAGTCTCAATTTTTGATGTGTCTTTTTGATACACTGTTGAATATGGATATCAAATTTTAATTGGTCATCAATTATGGTGCTGAGGAGATTAGTGTGTGATTCAGCTTTAATAATACTGTTGTCAAGAGAAGAGATGGTGAAGGTGGTCTTATGATGGGTGAAAGATTTCTGAATGAAAATAATGAGTTTGTTTTTTTTTAGGGCTGAGGATGGGTTGGTTATCAGTTAGCCATTTTTCAATGGTGAGAAATGAGTTTTGTGTAATGGAATGAAGGTGAGTTATCCTTTGTGTAGTAGTATGGTGTAGAAAGATTTCCAGATGTCAGGGAAAGTAGACTCTTGTATCGATCTGTTTACAGGTATTGAGATTGGGTAGGCTATAGATGCAGCTGCCAGTTTAAGAAAGATAGGAGGTAGGTTATGAGAAGAGGGAAGACATGGTTTTAGTTTAAACAGATGAGATTTTATATAAGAAGTGGGGACTGGTTTAATAGAAAAGAGGGTGATATTGGACGTGGAGGAAGAGGTGAGCAGGGGATTTTTATTTTGATCAGTGTGGGATAGTTTGTGGATAGATTCAATGAAGTAAGAGTTAAGAAATGTGGCAGTTTCTTGTGGAGTATTGTTAGGGTAGAGGTTAGGGGTAGTAGGTCTCCCAGGATGGAGGATTTTATAATAGTGTGCCAGAATTCTTTTGAATTAGAGTGGTTATAGGTGGGACCTGGGAATTTGAAGAGAGTATCTTTGCACAAAAATCAGGAGGTGGTCACTCAGGGAGTCAGGTGGAGTGCTGGGGTTGTGGTAAAGGTTTGGGTCAGAAATTAGGATCCAATCCAGGATGGAGCAGTTATTATTGTTTTTATTTAAGTGTGTGGATGTTCTGATTAGTTGATTGAAGCCATGGAGGTTAATGCTAAAATTTGTAGCGTTGACTGATAGTTTTTTTCGAATCAATATTGACATCACCCAGGATAATTATCTTGTAGGGTATATGGAGTGAGACAAATAGCAGGATCAGTTCAAGGATTTGTATGTTGTTTCCGGGAGGTATATAGATGGCTGCTATTACAATTTTTTTGGGAAGTTAATGTGACAATTTATAATAAGTAGCTCAGCTGCGTGAAAGTCTTGGAGAGGTATAGGTAGGGGTGATAAGTTCACCTGCTCAAAGGACAGTATTGCAACCCTTCCTCCTTTTTTGGAGAGTCTGTCTTGATGGTAAATGTTATAGCTGGGAGGTAGGATTTCAGTTTGGAAATGTGAGATTTTAGCCATGTTTCAGACAGTGTCAAGATATGTGGAGAGTGGTAGGCTATTCAAGAATACAGGTCAGTAGTTTTATTAAGTAGACTTTGTATAGTCATTGCATAGCTAGTAAGGTGTTTGGTATCCGAGGGGGAAGAGGGGGGAGGTTGGTGTACGTTGGATGAAGGGATGATGGAGGGGTGTGGAGAGGTGGGAGGGCCAGGATTGGGGTGGATGTCCCCATCTAGCAAAATAGTTTTTGTTAATAGAGTGGGTTTAGAGGGGAAGAAGTAATAAGTAAAGGAATTGTACTTCAGTTTAGGGGAGGTAGGAGTGTGATTAAATATTTTGAATTTAGGAAGGTGTGTGTATAGAAGATATTGCCAGTGGTGCCTAGTGACTTCAAATCAAAGGGGGGCTGCAGGAGACAGCTGAATGGGTGGGGCCAATGGGAAGGGGTATGGTGAACTAGAAAGGGATGGAGCTATGCTAAAAACTGGAAAAACTGGGACTTTAATTAAATATGCTGCCCTGGGTGCCACTGCCAAACCGTCATGAGAGATCAATCAAGACAAAATGAATTACAGAAGAAAAAAAATATTTCAATGCATTAGCTACATGACAGCTTACTTAATATCTAGATGGAAACAAAAAGGTTGCGAGGCATGAAAAAATAAATTACTTTTTAAATACATTACTGGAATGCCAGTCAAAATCACATATAAAAAACAAGCAGCACTCAACTCAAACCACTTCTCCTTGCACTGCAGTTCTAATTATAATTTATATTCAGCTTTATAAATGTATCAAGTAACATGATTAAAGTAGCAATACCCCCACTTGTAAAAATGTTTCTTATCCAAAAAAGACCTGCTGCCTAACAACAATTATCTTACTTGTTTCATGGGGTAAACATCATCAAAGTAAAAAATGAACAGCAAACAAGAAACAAGCTCAAGATCAATTGCTTAAAGGATTACTGCACAGGATATGGACCACACACAATAGATTGGCAGTTTACGGGTAAAGCCTGCAAAGATGACTGCAAGTCTCCAACAAATTTAATGAGCTTCTAAAAATACTGTAATCCTATCCTTTATTACAAATACTGTCATATGCATTTCAATACCTAATGCTTATTCACTATCTAGTTATGTAAATATTCTCTTCATGGCAAAAACAAAAAGGCTTTCAGTGTTGGTAATTCTTTAACAGTATGCTTATTAAAGCTTACTTGCATCTTACAGTCTCAGACAAGCTTGGATGATGGTCATTAAAGCATTGCTACTTAAACACAGAGCAACAGGCAGTGCAATGACATGCATTTTCTGAATAAGAAGGAGCATAAATCAACAGTATAAAAATATGACAGAAACCCAGAACATTCTGCAAAATCAAGGACAGATGAAAAGTCACTGTAGTACTTGCGTCTACCTTGGATGGGGGGATACTCTGCACACTTACACTGCATAATTGCTCCTTGCCTTGCTTGGACACATCCAGAGTCACTACATGGGGGAGTGGGGTGCAGCAAGTATGTCACAATTTGAAATGTCTCTGGCTGACTGTGATGGCCCTGACACTTTTGTCATACCTTTCAGTGTCAGAGCAAGAAATTTGGACAAAGCCATAAACAGAAGTTGGACAAAGGCCCCAAAATAAGGACAATTTTAAATATTGCTCTTATAAACTTAAAAAGATAATAAAATAGTAGGTCTGGATCAGGGAAAGAATGCAAGTCTACAAATAAATATCAGTAATAATAAGGGAAATATGACATCGGTGTCATTCAGTAATATAGAATAAGTTCACCCTTAAAATTAGAAGAAGCCAGATATTAGCAACTTCAAAAATAATATTGGCACATATACAGGAGGTAGAAAATATCAACCTGGAGTTACAACAATCAAACTTCTATCCCATTAGTCTGAATGCTTAAAAATCTAATATATCAGCTTAGGAAATAAACCAACAAACAACCGGACATTTTCATATGGATGATACTAACCCTGTCCATTTATGTGAACTTGGCCATGATATGGAAAATCAGAGCACCCGTGGCCAACCAATACTGACAAAAAACAAAAAATAAGAGAACAGCAAGAATGCTTGACGCAGGCAAATTTCAGATACCTAAAGTGAATAGTACAGGTAACTATCAGCCCTTTGCAAACAGACTCTAGTTCTCTATACTTGGATGGTATACACAAGAACCAGTTACACGATCAATTTTTCAACATCAAAAATTATAACTCAAAAACATTTTTCCCCCCAATACAATACCCCCAAGTGGTGGGCTTGGCACTACACTCCCCTAACTTCTTATATATACCAATCACACAATAGTGGATAAACATGAAAAAAACTGACAAAAAACTTGTCGGGCGCTAGGATCTGCCACATAACACAAGCACTCAGGTCACTCCAAGGCAAGTACAAATATGACTCGATCATTGTCCATGCTGGTGTGAATGACCTGAGACGTACCTCCCTGGACTACATGAAAAGAGACATAAAGGAGCTCTCTGAGCATGTAGCCCAGGCCAGTATGACCCTGACCTTGAGTAGCATCTTACCCTCACCAAGAATGATGACACAATATGAAGACAAGATGATCAATTTCAACAATTGGCTTAAGTACTGGTGTCATTCAAAGGGGATCCAATGCCTTTCAGCTTGGGATTATATGCTCGACAAGCCACGATGCTTCGCTAGGGATGGCTTGCACCTGTCACCCCTGGGCTTTCGGATATTGGCAAAGGCTCTTGCTACCCCCATAGTGCCTTTTTTAGGCAAGGCTCAAAAGACAAACCCACCTCCATAGGTATCACAAGAGATAAGAAACTAAGAGTAATGCTACTCAACGCCAGAAGTCTAAACCTCAAGATGCACACACTCGAAACTCTCCTTAGCATGGAGAACATCGATATCTGTGCAGTAACAGAAACCTGGTTCAGGGCACCCGAGAGCACCCCAGCACTACCAGGTTATACCTCATACCATGCTTTTCAGCCCCAAAACTTGGACCGAACCACAAAAGGAGGGGGAGTATCGATATTCATCAAAGATATCCACAACTCCAGGTTGGTGGCAAAGCACGAAGCATCAGAGACTATCCATGTGCAACTAACAGTGGGTAAAACTGCCTTCCAGTTTATAGCCTGCTACAGACCACCCTCCCAAACCCAGGAACCCCACTCTGCCTTCCTGAGAACACTGGAAAATATGAAGGTCTCTCCAAACACCATTATATTGGGTGACTTCAACTACCCAAACATAGACTGGGAGCATTACTCTAGCTCCAACACCCTAGCCCAAAGGTTCCTAGAATTTATAAACTCAAATGCTATGGAACAACTTGTTACCACTCCCACAAGAGGGGAAAACATACTGGATCACCAACATGGGGACTCTATGCTCCAGACCAGAAGTGTATCCCTCACTGGTAAGATTAGACCATAAACTAATCTCACTGGATATTCACATCCCAACCCCACCCCCTGCCCAGAAAACCACAGTGAAAAACTTCTCTAAAGCAAATTTCACACTCCTCAAAACCGAGGTGGAATCCTTCAAAGCCCCCGGGCCTGTGGAAAATACGGCCCAGACCACAGAATCCTTTATAAACGCATTCTATGAACACCTTCAGGAATGCATGGATCATGCGATCCCAAATAAAACCAAGACCCAATCCTCTAAAGGCAGGCGTCCTGTCTGGTGGACCCCAGCCATAAACAAACTATACAATAGAAGGAGGAAGCTACTAAATGATAGAGCAAAATCCCAAAAAGGGAAGGCATCACTGATCAGTATTAGCAAAAAACTACGGGCACTCATAAAATTGTCTAAGGCCAGCTTCGAGAGAAAAATTGCACAGGACACTAAGGATAATCACAAGGCTTTCTTTAGTTATGTTAGGAACCTGGGTGGTAATTCCCAGATATGCTCAGAATTAGTCCAAAATGACAAAAAATACACTGAACCCACAGACATTGTTAACATCCTAGCTGACAGGTTCAGCGCAAACTCCCCCCCCCCCTCACCACCAAAAGGGCAAATATCTATCCCAGCAGAGTGCTTCCCCCCTGACATCTCAGATGCTCAGATAAGAGCCGCCCTCTCCAAAGCAAAAAACACAGCATCAATGGGACCAGATGGTGTCCCGGGCTGCGTCCTACATGAACTCCAAGAAGAGCTAAACCCAAACATAAAACTACTGTTCAATCTCAGCCTTACTACAGGATATGTGCCCAAAGAGTGGCGTACAGCAACAGTGGTCCCTCTCCATAAAGGTGGTGCCTCAACGGATCCTGGAAACTATCGCCCGATAAGCCTGACTAGCTTGGTCTGCAAAGCTATGGAAAGGATCATCATGGACCTCATAAATACAGATATTGGGGACCTACAGACACTGGATCCTATCCAGTTCGGCTTTGTTAAGGGCAGATCCTGCCTCTTAAACCTGGTTGATTTCTTTGAAACAGTCACCAAGGCGATTGACGAGGGGAAGGTGGTCCACACAGCCTACCTGGACCTCGCAAAAGCCTTCGATACAATACCCCACTCGGGCATTATAGATAAGCTCACCAGCTTAAATATAAACCCCTATGTCACTAGATGGATTGCAAACTGGCTCAAGGACAGAACCCACATGGTTAGAATTGCTGGAGCCATGTCAGACTCCAAACCAGTTACAAGTGGTGTCCCACAAGGCTCAATCCTGGGACCTCTCCTGTTCGGTATATATTTCTCGGAGGTACAGGCCAACACGGAAGGACTGTGGCTGACCAAGTTCACAGATGACTGCAAACTGGGCGCCATAATTGACTCTCCAGCCGACACAAGCATCCTCCAAAAGGGCCTCATAGAAACAGACAACTAGTGCCAGAGCCATGGCCTCAAGCTAAATGCCAAAAAGTGTATAGTCATCCCCTTTGGCAAAAACAAAGTGCCCACAAATTACCACATAGGTGGTAATCCATTAAGTACAGAAGAAGTAATTAGGGACCTGGGGACCCAAGTTGATAGCAATCTCTCATTTGACAACCACATGGCCAAAGTGGTTAGAAAAACATTTTATATAGCCCACCTAATCATGAAGGGATTCACATCTAGATCTGGGGAAGTCATCGTGCCTCTTTACTCATCCCTCATCAGGCCCATAATTGAGTACAATGCCCCTTTTGGGATGTACCTTACCAGACACCTGCAGCAACTGGAAAGACCCCAAAAGTACCTCACCAAGAGGATCAAAGGGCTCAAACAGATGCCATATGCTGCCTGGTTAAAGAAACTCCAGCTCTACTCAGTGGCATACCGCCTGTTCAGAGGCGATCTGTGCCTGACGTATAAAGCCATGTCCAACCCAGAATTAATGGACATGCTGCACCTAAGAAAATCCAAATCCCATCGAGCTACGCGCTCGAGAGACTTGAACCTCAGCACTGAAATAAATAGGACATGCTGGAGGGACAGATTCATAACCCAGAGGCTCCCTTCACTCTGGAATAAAATCCCAGTCCAGGTTAGGCAGAGTCCCTCATTGACTCTCTTCAAGAGGAATCTTGATAAGTGGATGGGAGATCGTAGGTTTACCCCGGGTATCACTTCTGTGTCACTGTTAGACAGAGGCACCATATACTAACCTCGAAAAAGGGCATAGCAAAATAAATTTAAAATGGGTGGTGAAAGCCAAACACATTCTGGCTAGGCTTATAAATGCCCTAGGGCAGATAGCCTAGTATGAACCTATGAACCTATGAACTCAAGGCTTGCACAATCCAAATAATTGTGGTAAAAGGAACCACAACTTTAAAAAGTTGACGACTTTGCCACTTGACATACTTATCTCAGTGGAGCATAGAAATGCCACAGAATCCTCCAGGAGTTTCTTACCTGCATGGCTATACATTAAGATGCCCCATAATCGAGCAGCGCCTACAGCAGTGATGCATATTTTTCTTCATATCACAGGCCAAACCAGCATCATCAGTGCCACTGATTGCAACAGTGGGGCAATTTGTGTGAGTGACTGTACAGAGCAGAGTCTGGCACCTACCTCAGTTTCTCTTCAGTTCACAAAGAAAGGAACTCTTTCTTTTCCTCTCTGACTCAATGTGATGATCACTGATGAATGCAGCTGCTCGTAAGCAAGCCAGCGATCAAGGCAAAAGGCAAGCAAGCCAAAAAAAACAAAGTTGTTAACTACTTTACTTTCACCAACGCCAACGGTATCCACTATCCTCCATAATACACAAGTAAAGACAAGTACAGTACTGTGCTTAGTGCTACTGATTGTTTCTCGCTCTCTTTTTTGACAACAGAGTGAGAACCAATCAGTAGCAATCCAGCTGTCCACGTCACGTACTGTAAAAGCAGTCTAGATTAAAGAGAAGGCATCAGTGTGATGCCCAGAAGTCTATGTGGTTTAACCTCACAGTAAATTTGAAGGGGGTTTGGACTGTGACATCTGCAGGCACCTACAAAGAAGGCATGGAGATGGTTAGAATGGAGCTACTGAAATCGAGAGAATTTTCTTCTAACAAAGTGGGACTGCTTATGGAGATGAGAGATTTGGTTTTGAGCTACAATTACTTAGAATTTTATGATCGACTATTTGTGCAAACAAATGGGGTTGCTATGGGTGCTGCGTTAGCCCCTAGTTATGCTAACATCTTTATGCAGGGATGGGAGTCAGCCAATATTTTTGAAAGTGTTTTTGCAAAAAATATTATTAAAATATTAAGATTTATTGATGATGTTCTGATAATATGGGATGGCACTGTCGACGAATTAAATGAATTTCTGAAATGTATTAACAATGTTTGTTCCTATATTAAGTTTACGCACAATTTTAGTACAGAAAGAATAAATTTTTTAGACCTTATGATTTACAAAACTGATGGTAAATTAGTTTCTAAAATTCATAAAAAAGAATTCCAAAACAATATGTATTTACATTATTCTAGTTTACATCCAAAAAAGACCAAGTGGAACATTGTCAAAGGTCAAATAAATAGAATTAGCAATTTGACGAAAGTTGATGAAATCTTTCATGTTGAGGCTGATAACTTTTGCAAAAGAATGTTAACTAGAGGTTACCCCCAAGAGATGGTAGATAAGGTGATGGCAGAAGAAATTTTGAAAAGGAATAATATAAATTTTGAAAAGGAATGATATAATTGTTGATAAACCAAAAGAGAAAATTTCTGTAGACTTCACCACAGCTTTAGCACTACAAAATAGCACAGATTCTAATACTATTAAAATTATAGTTAGACGGAATTGGAGAATACTAAAAGGAAATAGTGAAATCATACAGAAATTAGGAGATGAACCCAAATTTGTACAAAAAAGAGAGAAAAACTTTAAAGACTTTTTTCAAAGGAAGTTAAATAAAAATAAGGCTGTGGAAGAAAGGAAAGGAATGGTAAAGTGTTTCAATTGTAATTATTGTCAATATTTATATATAGATAGTCATGACATTACACTTGGTAAAACTTTAGTAGAAGTTCCAGGTAGATTCACATGTAGATCTAAAAATGTTGTTTATGTATTAATATGTGTAGAATGTAGCTCCTTTTATGTAGGCAAAACTAAAAGAGAACTATATAGGAGAATCTATGAACACCACTATGCTATTGGTAAGGGTGATGTAAACAATGTTATGGGTAAGCATTATGTGGAAAATAGATGTAAAATCAACTTCAAGTGTTCGGTAATAGATTCAGTGCATCCTAATGTCAAAAGTATTAATGTAGAAGAAGAATTAGGGTGGTTGGAATACTGCTGGCAGGTTAGATTAAATGCATGTTTTCCCCCAGGACTTAATAATAGAGAATAATTTATTATGTATTTAAAAAGGAAGGGACTGAAGCATTAGGGATTTTTAGTTAGAGGTATCTGTCAGCATTAGGCTGACTATTGTTTTAAGAACTGCTATTTTAGCGTTTAATGATTAATTGTCAATTATGTTTAATTGACTGCTATTTTAGTATTTAAATAGGTTATGTGTATGTGTAAGCCATTAGTCTGAAGAAGTCTCCATTGTAGGAGATGAAAGCGCTTACTTTTGGCTTGTATTCTACTGGAGTATTGTCTTGAACTTTTGGATTAAATCTTGAACGTTATTTCTTGGTGCTGCCATTGTTTTTTTGCTGTTTTTAAATATGTATATAGAGTATATAAGGATATATAGGACAAAGCACAAAAACACACAATGGTCTGTGGTATCTTTCATAAGTGGTCATTGAGTCCTGGAGAAAATCTTGCTCCTAAATTAATAATCCAATACTTTTCCTTATGATTAAGAATAGTGTGCCAACCTTGTTGGTTGCTCCTATCACCTATAATTCTATCTATTAGCATAAATCTAAATTCAGCATTGGTATGTTTGATAGTATGTCTGTATAGGGCATTCGTCTCCCTTTTGTTTTGGACATCACTTCTATGTTCAGACATCCTTATTCTCAATGAGTGAGAAGTCTGGCCCACATGAAAAGTGGAACATTTGCATGTGGCCAAATATACTATCCAACTACTGGCACAATTGCCAAAAACCCTAAGATCATATACCCTACTGGTGTTGGCACTAGTGAATTGTTTTAGTTTGCTCACAAATTGGCATGACCCACAATGTCCGCAAGGGAACATTCCCAACAACTGATCCCCCGACATGGTCAGTTGTTTGTACACAGCTCCCCCACTCTCTTTATGCTTAATGACCAGCTTATTGACATTTTTCAATAAATTCTTTGGCGTATTCATGGGGAAGTAAGCTGTTTTGGGACATTTTCAACACTCTAACTATATTATTGATGACTGCATGCTCTTATCATCTTGGTGGGCGTGAATGGTTTTCAAATTGGCTTTTTTGCTTGATATATTAGTATCTTTATGTTTATTCCCAGTTATGTAGGAGGAATACAAATATTACAATATATGTATTTTGGAAAGGGTGTTTACAGTACAAAAATTGGGAGATGTGTATGCAATTTACCTGTGTAATATCGAACATTTGGCAGGAAGGATTAGCTTTTACTGTATTAATTACATTGGATCCAGACTATATATAGAAATAACTGATAATAATTGCTATTTGACCTTTCAGACCTATGATTATAGTGGGCCTATATTATTTTTTATATTGGGCTCCGAATAGTGGCAATAATATGTCATTAAAATATTAATGTGACTGAATACGGCTTTAATAAATATTGGGACGATATTGGTGACATTTTGGCTACTTGTTAGGACTTTGGATCTTCGTGACAATAATAGTGTAATAACATTTAATAACTGTATCACATCTATATAGTAATATTTAGGTGTTGCTATTAACAATCATTTATGGTCTGAATGTGTTTTTTGACATGTATATGTACCCTTCTAAATGTACTTGGTGCTATTTATGAAACTTGGTTGCACCATAGTATGCTGTAATTTTTCCATGCTTGCTAAGTTATGACTTATGAATGTATAAGTATATGGAAAACGGTGGGCATGCTAATTATTGTGAAAAGAAATAGCAATAATAGCAGGGCATTCATTTAATGTGGAAAGTAATAATATCAGTAGATGGAATGTTTTCAATTCATATCAATGACTTAGCATTTTTGTCTTGATGTATTAAAACCAAGTGGATATACCTACTATTGTGAAAAATAATAATAACGGTAGATGGGCATACTTAATACTGTGAAAAGAAATTACAACAGTAGATTGAATGTATTCTATCCATATAAATGGCTTAGCACCTCTGCTTTGGGGCAAAAACTAAGTGGACATAGCAACTATTGTTAAAATGAATAACAACAGTAGATTGGCACACGTATTATTGTGAAAAGAAATAACAACAGCAGATGGAATATTTTATACCCATATAAAGAACCTAGTACCTTTGTTTTGCAGCTAAATACTTTAGGAGTGATATTATAAATTTTTTGTCCAAATATTTCAGATAGGGTATCCACTTATGTGTATTGTCTGTTAGAAGCCATGTTTGGGCCCATTTTTTACATATGGTTATTACCGAACAGTTTTGTTTTTGTGACTGCTCTATTGGTATCTATATCTATTGATATTGTCTTATAAGAAACTCCCATGGACACATATGGTGATCTAGTTTTGTCTCTGCTAATATTAACAAATAGTATAATTCGTTTCCAATATTTTTATTGGATTTTTCTATGATATTCAGCTCCTTGCATAGCTACCAATAATTGTAAAAGCCTTATTTTGCCTTAATTAAATAGGTTCAGCATCACAACTTTTTCTAGTAATATGGATCTGAAGAGATTCTAAATGGGTTATGTGCTGATAGGGATGATATTGGAGTATTTGGCATTGATACCAGACCACGCAGTAACCGGAATGACTCCAAAATTGATCCTACAGATGGATGCAATATTGCTTTCAATAAATTAGGCAAGGACTTAAAAAATCTACATGCCAATATTTGGCATCTCAGACTTTTCAGAGCATATTTGAATAGAGAAATAGCACCTAGAGTTCTCAGAATTTGCATCCAACCCCTAGTTGTTAGATCGGTGGATATGCTGACCAGGGAATGGAATTTAGCCTTTCAACAGGCCTCAATGATGTTTGTAAACATTTTAACATCATATTATCAAAGGATGGTTGATATCAATGTGTTGGAAGTTAAAACATTATGTGAAGACTGCAAAAAATATGAGGCCATACCACAGTATGCCATCTCTCTAAATAAGCTTTCTAAGGAGCCGGCAATCTATGAAAAACAAATTTGAGATAGAAAGATTAAAAAATTTAACAGAGACGTAACTGACTACCAAAGGGGTCGACCTTTTGAAGCTTCAAGAGCAGGTAGATTTTCTGATACCAATAGAGCTGCCAGCATGAACACATCTAGGAAGAGACCTAGGTTTATCCTCAAGAGAACAGAGAATTCATACACTAGTACATCAGGGGTGGAATCTTCCTTTACGGATAATGACAGTGTCAGTACTAGAGAATCACCCATTCGCAAAAAGTCCAATGTACAACACCCTTTAGATGTGGAAGTAAGCGGCGTGGGGGGCTCAAGCATAAACATGGGGGTAGAAATCAGCTCAGTGGAGGGCCTGCTACAGACCATCTTGAAATAACCAGGAATGTTGGCCAGAATGTGTTAAACCTATCAGATGTATTACTAACTGATGAGCAAACTTTGTTATTGAATAAAGGTCTTGGCTTTGTACCTGGATTCTTTGTGAATGAATACAGTATAGTTACTGATGTCTACCAATTTTGTTACAGACTTAACCTCAGATTATTTTTTTCAGACAATAACACTCAAAGACCTGATGAATTTAGGTTCCATAAATCCAACTTCCAACCACCAATGAATAAACATGCTTCAATTTTTTTACAAGCAGTACTTAGGGATCTTCACTTTCCACATAGAGAATCATGCATTTTGGGTCATAACCTTTCCTCTGAGGAAGCAGCTGCCTTGGAACAACTCAAAAACAACCATGACATAGTTATCTTACCAGCTGATAAAGGCGGGGCGGTGGTTGTAATGAGAGTAGGGGACAACTATCAAATTCAAGATGTTATATGTTAATGTTTATAGACCCAACTCTCGTATTCAAAAGAGAGATTGATATGTTCCTTAATCAGGCAGTGGATGAAGGTATTATCAATAGCTCTACTCAAAGCCATCTTACCGTAGCAGATCCGCAAAAACAAATATTATATTTACTACCTAAAATTCACAAATTACTCACTCAGCCTCCGGGTAGACCAACTGTTTCTGGTATTGGATCTCTGACTGAACCCTTGTTGGTATTTCTAAGTATTTAAAACCATTATTGACTTCAGAAGAGCTAGGATCCAGGATACAACACAATTTCTTAAAATTATATCAGACACACAATTGGAGCCTGGATGGCTGATGTGCACCCTTGATATAAAGGCACTATATACTAGTATCCCCCATTGGGCTGGTCTACAAGTATTACAGTTTTGGTTGGAGCATGCTGCCTTGTATCCCCCTGGTTTCAATACTCTATTAGTATGTTTGGCAGAACATGTTTTGAATAAAAATGTTTTTTTTATTTCCAGGGTGAATGTTACTGGCAGTTGCAGGGTACAGCTATGGGGGCATTCTTTGCCCCCATATATGCGGATCTGTTTATGGTGTATTTTGAGGAATGTATGATTTATGATCCATGTCATAACATCTATCAAGTAGAAATAGACATCTGGCTCAGATATTTGGATGACTGCTGGATAGTGTGGCGGGCAGATGAGACATATTTGCAGGAATTTTTGGAGTATCTTAATGATAATTTGTGGGGTATTGAATTCACTCTTACATCACATCATGACAGCATCAACTTTTTAGATGTAACTGTGTATCAGAACGAAGATTATACTCTTAGCACTAAGACGTTTTGTAAATATCCACAATACAATAGCCTGCTTCAAGCATCTAGTATGAATCCCCGCCACACCATCCGCAATATTCCAAAATCACATTTTATGCGCATCAAAAGAATCAGCTCTTCTACACGAGAATTTGAACATGCCAGACAGGATTTGTGTAACAGGTTTTTGGATAGGGGATACAGGGAGTCGGATATTGCACTTGCCAGCAATTGGAGTTGTGCTCAGGATAGGGACACGTTGCTGGAGTACAAACAGTGATGGCCAACACAAGTGGGTGAAAACCTTAGGTTTGTGACAACCTATGGACGAAATAATAACGTCATCAGAAATGTACTAGATACCCATTGGAATATACTTATGGCCAATGACCAACTTAGAGAATGCTTGGGCCTCAGATGCCAATTTTCCTACAGATGTGGGAGAACTTTAGGTGTACACTTTTCGCACTTTAAGCATAAAGAGAGTGGGGGAGCTGTGTACAAACAACTGACCATGTCGGGGGATCAGTTGTTGGAAATGTTCCCTTGCGGACATTGTGGGTCATGCCAATTTGTAAGTAAACTAAAACAATTCACTAGTGCCAACACCAGTAGGGTATATGATCTTAGGGTTTTTGGCAATTGTGCCAGTAGTTGGATAGTATATTTGGCCACATGTAAATATTCCACTTTTTATGTGGGCCAGACTTCTCGCTCATTGAGAATAAGGATGTCTGAACATAGAAGTGATGTCCAAAACAAAAGGGAGACGAATGCCCTATACAGACATACTATCAAACATACCAATGCTGAATTTAGATTTATGCTAATAGATAGAATTATAGGTGATAGGAGCAACCAACACGGTTGGCACACTATTCTTAATCATAAGGAAAAGTATTGGATTATTAATTTAGGAGCATTATTTTCCCCAGGACTCAATGACCACTTATGAAAGATACCACAGACCATTGTGTGTTTTTGTGCTTTGTTCTATATATCCTTATATACTCTATATACATATTTATTATACTTTGTAAATATATGGAGTATGTTTGTTTGCTTATATATATAAAATAATTATTTTATATATATATTGTTATTTATACATGTCTGTGTATTATAGATATATATTTTTGATTTACAATGATTGTTTTACATATATTTAATGTATTTGTAATTTTTGGGTTGGACTATGTCTCTAACTTTTGTGTAATGCTTGTTCACTGAAGAAGGCTGGTAAGCCAAAATCGGTCTGAATAAAGTATTTATGTGATTATTATGTGATTATTTTTTTCCAAGTGCTTGGTGTACTCTCTATGCCACTGGCGTTTTGCATTGTAATTTGTTTGGCCATGCATTTTCCGTACGTGCAGAGCGTTGGGTTGAGAAAGTTGCCCTTTACCCACTGTAGAGGAATCTCAGAGTTGTTATATATAATTATCAGATTAGCAGGGGGTGCAGTGAGGCTTGACCTCCCCTTGCAAAAATATGAGTTTGGGGGTTTCTGACATTATGTGTTTCAATCCTTTTGGATCGATGTTTTATTATTCTATGTTTTTGTACTTCAATATTTTAAAGTGCATCTATATAATATATATATATGTCTATATATATATATGTATATATATATATATATATATATATATATATATATATATATATATATATATATATATATATATATATATATATACATATATATATATATATAATACATCTATATATATATATGTATATTGATATACACATACATATATTATATATATATATATATATATAGATAGATAGATACTATACATATACATATATATATATATATATATATATATATATATATATTTCTCTATATATCTGTAACAATATCTATATTTATATGTATGCTGAATATCTTTTACTAGATTTGAGATTGAATGGGACCTCTTCAAAGAAGTCCCAGCAGTTATAATTTGGTGTGTGGAAGTAAAACGCTGTATCATAAATGATCTGTTATTCACTGGTCAAAGTGTAGATTATTATGTGCATTATTCCTACTCAGCCACTGTAGCTAGATTGCACATGCATGTAAGTACTGAGCACGTGCAAGAACAGTGCCATTTTGTACAGTCAGCCAGAGTGAATGCAGTCATGAATGGAGATGCACATACAAGTGTGTTTGAAGTAATGAGTGAATCAGTTAGCTTAAATACATTTTTTAATTACAGTTCCTGACAGTGTTTATGTACAATAAATATCTTGTACTCATACAGTGCTTCATTGTCTCTTTTGAATGCCTGAGACAAGTGACACAAAGAATAAATAATTTAGAGCTAAACTTAATTTTTAGTGATGTTATTCCATACTTTGGCTACTTAGACCAATACTTCATCCCAATAAATGATGACCAAAAATAAATTTAAATAATAGGGACCTAAACCTCATCACCACAATTAACAGAACTTGCTGGAGAGATAGATTCCTGTCCCAGAGACTTCCATACTCTGGAACAAACTACCTATCTGTGTCAAGCAGAGTTCGTCACTAGCACTCTTCAAGAAAAATCTTGATGAGTGGATGGGCAATAGGAAATTCACCCCGGATATCACATCGGTGGCCCTGCTAGACAGGGGCACAGGTAAATAGCATCCAGGGGTGGTGAAAGCCAGGGAACCTTGCTGGCTAGGCTTACATAGGCCCTAGGGCCGATAGCCTAGTACCTACCTATGAACCTATGAACCTATAGAAAATAAGTAATTTTACTTGGAGAGGTTACTTTAAAAAATGGGGCAAACATGGTTTTCAAGAGAGATATTACATTTATTCCTATATACAAAAATTCTATATCTGAAGTAATATTACATTTGTGATATTTTGCACAGAAATTAAAAGTGAAACATTTTTGCATTATAGTCACAAATTGTACTGACAGAAATTTTTCCTTTGCTCATGTCATAGCATCTCAGCATTTAGAAGTCAAGGATTTGTTTCTGCTCCTAACAAACCCATTGATTTTTCTAACATAGTTCAATAAAGTTATAAATTGTTTGGGGAATTGTTCTAAATATTGCGCATGATGTAACTTAACATGAATGTAAAACCATAAACAACAATGTAGCTGATAAAATATAATGAATATGCCAACTAGATAAGATTTCAATGTGTAAAACCGAGAATGATCTAAAGACAGTTTTAGAAGAATTTATTGATGAGGGAATACTGTCTGAAAGTACTGGAGACACTTTTACAATTGTTAACCCATAGTACACGTAACATAAAATATTTTAGACCATCATGGAAGGCCTATTGTTTCCCAGGGGGCAGGACTCCTTGAACAAACTGGACATATAATGGAAGCTTTAATTAAAGATTATGTTACTCGACTCTCTTCTTATATCAGGTACAGTGTTCATTTTTGAAGAAAGTAACAGAAATTATTGTGTGAATGGATGTTTGTAGTTTGTACGCATCCATTAAGCATGAGTTTAGGTTAAAGGCTATCTCTCATATTGCACAATATCTACAAGTATCATGTTTTGTTCAAAAATGTAATAAATGTTGTTTTAATAATATATATTTTTATTTTAATGATGAATATTTGATGCAAGTGAAACGCAAAGCAATACAAGCAAAATTGATTCCAAGCTACTGCAATTTGTTCATGGAACTATTTGAAGAAAATATTTTTTGTGGAGGTAGATGTTTTGTAAATAGTGTTTTATTTTGTAATTATTTTATTGATTACCTTTTTTCATTGTCATAGTACTAATTAATTGATTAATAGCAGTAGATCTTTTTGATACAACACAAGCTTGATTAGTCTAGTTTAGTGTTTCTTTTAGATGGAATATTCAATCTTGTTCTTTTGCATATTTGTTTAATTTTATTAATGTACATTCAGGAATCATATGTATGATCATGTAAAGAAAATCCAGTCCAACCAATATCTGTTTGCATGCAATGAGATTACATCCACAACACCTCACTGATCCTCTGTGTTCTAGAGAATTTCTCAAAGAAAAAATATGACCTGAGGAGGAGGAGTTCTACCATATAGCTCAAGTTGCCATATCTAGACTTAGTAATTGGGACAATGATGAGGGGTTACACTCCACAGTTCAGAATGAAGGGTAATGAAAAACATTTAAACTGGGAGGGTGTGTGTGTTTAGAGAGGGGTAAAATAGGAACACATTTGCTTACAGCATGCTTAAAAATGATATTTTTTTTTTACTTAGTATGCCCTGTTTAATCAGGGGGTACTGAGTGTCATCAATAAAAACTAGTATACTGTTAACCAATGATAATATCATAGGAAGTATTGTTAACAGTACTCATGCAATCTCCTGTGGAAATTCCCTGTACTTAACAGGTAGAGTGTTTCACTCTGGTATCATTTGTGATGATATGGAGTCCAAAGTTTTAAGAACTTGTGAAAGGTATATTCCATGTAGTTATAAAACGTCCAGTAGTGAATACTTCATCAATGGTGACTTTGTCAGAGTAATAGAGTCACAGGGCTGCTATACTAAAGTTGTTATTTATGCATTAAAGTGTCCCTATGATCTTTAGTATAGATAACACACCTCATATCAGAGTACAAGAAGATACTGAGGATATAAAAAAATGCAGTTTCCACTAGCCCAGTGGCTTCTCATTTTAATCAAGGTCATTGACAAAATAACAAATTTTTAAGATATGATACAATGTTTCACTGTTTTAGAGATTACTTAACTTTTTTTAAATGGTATGTTACTGAGAAAGCATGAAACTATTTTGTTATTATACTCTTCAGCCTAATGGTTTCAATAACAATCTTATGAAATATTTAGTATTTATTTATTTATTTATGTATTTATTATTTTATTATTGTCATGTATATTTTACATATGTTTTTTTCATTGTTTCCATTACTTAGAGATGGGTTTCTTTGACATGTTTTCTCTGTGTTAACAGTGTATACATAATTTCTTGTGTAAAAGGAATTTTCTGAAGCAACTGTTTTTTTTTTTTTTTTTTGGTTTAAATAAAAGTATATTATGACACCAACAAGTTTTCTGCTATGTGAATTGACAGTTTAAAATTCACACAGACACAATATTCTTTTTCAACATAGGAACATGCTCAGTTTGAAAATGCTATGAAACTTTAAAGTGAAATGGTACATTTATGATGACTTTCAGTATGGTAGAAGTAAAATTAAGATAAACTGTTTTGATTTTTCAAGAAACTGGAATTATTTCAGCCCATCATGCATTTATATTGTCCATTGATTCAACCACAATCTTATTGTACTTAGTTTCACATTTAAAATTTAATACTTTATCTGTTATCACTTTTTGATCTATAGTATGTCCGATTCCCCAAAATTGTATTTAATATGTGAAAAATTATGTTTTTTGTTGATCCATGACTGGGCTAATGACACACAGATACAAGAGAGATGAGACATTGTAAGTAATGTAGTATTGCATTTCATTATATAGTATTTTAGAATACACAAACTGATCCTAAAGTGCTATATAACCTGAACATACATCATTTTCTAATAATTTATTCATTGACATGTATTTACAAGGAAAGTCTGACTTGATAATTTTATCTTTTCCAGTGAAGGCCCAGGGAGAAAAGCTCCACAAGTAAAAGAACAGAAAATACACGTATATAGGTAAAAATTAGCATTGTGCTACAAAATACTATAATAGATTAATGCGAATATTAATACACATGCAACACATAGAATAATACATATACATACATATATATATATATATATATATATATATATATATATATATATATATATGTGTGTGTGTATACAAATTAATACAAGATTAATGCGATATCATGTAGCAAATGTGAGAGTGGAAAATTCAAACAGTAGATAAGAAGGAGGAGAGGAACAGAGGAGAGAGTGAAAAAAACATTTGTTAGAGGTAATAAGTGGACTGAATATGGGAGGCAGGGGAATAATTAGTAAAGCAAGATTAAGAGTAAGGGAAATAAGACTAATAGAAATAACAAGAAAAATGTGAGATAGGACATATATAGGTATTAGAGGAAAGGAGCCAAAATATGAGCTAGGACAGCAACAAATGCAAAGCCAGGAGTCAGAGAGAAATTATTTTAGATGTAGATTTTTTAGTGCAGAACAATGATGTGTTCTGTGACTTTTGTGAGCATGAAATCTAATTACCTTGCTGTAACACTGTTCTGCTTTAGATTTGGGGTGGACTGGAGATTAATCAACATGGGAGAACCATATAATACAGAGGGGAGTAGGTATGTAGTTACAAGAGTGGATGCACTAAGGAATTGTATGGGTCTGTATAGCATTCCTAGTTTGTTGTGACTTTGTTTTATATTGCTTTGAATGTGGGGGTAATATTTGAGGTTATCATCTCTTGTAATCCCAGCAATTTTGTATGCAGCTCTGCTTCAATTGTTACATTATTTGGGGATGTAATATAAAAGTAATTTGTCTCATTGGTAAGTGATTTGGGGAAAAATAAAAAGATTCTAACAGAAATAAACCCCCAAGGAATTAACTGTGTTACCAAATCAAAACAGCAAACAAAGCAATATCAGTAAACACAGAAACATGGCCAAAGAATACACACTGAAAAAGTAAGTAAATAAAACAAATGTATATTTATTGCAGCAAAACAATAAAATGGTAAGCACTTTCACACATTCATCTGTGCTTCAACAGACCATACATCACTTGAAAACCACTTGCCTTAAATTCAAAACATGAACAAATTAAAAAAAAAATAGATGATCAATGTCAATCTACTATTAAAAATACTTAAAGAGGGCTCTTGCTTTAAGGCCAGGTTTTAAATAAATCCTGTCATTTAGGCCAGGATATGTATCAGCCTGTAGTTTCACAATCCAACGAAGTTCCCAACATTCAGGATTTATTTCTTTTAGAATTTGTCTACTCATTTTTCTCATTTGGGAGCATGGTCAAAGGGCATGAACCAGATGTTGAATTGGAATATGTTCCTGGAAGCAACAATCATTTCTCCAGGCTACTTAAGATTGACATCAATCCGTTGTTGTCTAAGACTGGTATGGATGTGTAGTCTAGGGCCTCTCTAGCATGTATGGATGAGACTTGGCTTACGACAGCTGTAAGAGATCTGGAGAGTGATTTCTTCAGACTGAAACACCTACAGTGGCAACGCCTGTATTTTGACACATATACTGAGCTTTTATTTAAGTGGCAACAGCTAAATCTAGACCTAAGTTTTAACTATATTTGTTTGTTAATAGACTTTTTTAAACCTATTGAAGTGGAGTTATTGGAGACAGTCAACAGAAAGCGTGTTGAGTTACACAATAGCTACCATGAGGATTTTCTGACAAGGCTGGATAATATTATGGATGGTGTTTCTGCCTATAAACAATGCCTTAGAGTACAGAAATGTAAGAAATTGATTTGAGATACTACTGATTTCAAGTTGGGCCATGTATTTTCGTGGCCAAAATCTTCAGTTTCAACTACTTCAAGAGAATCAACAGAAATATGGGACAATGGCAATACTGTGAATGATCCACAGATTATATCAACCAATGGTTTAGTGTCTGTACATACACCTCCACCATCCACTAGTTCCATTGGCTCCCCTTTGGCTGCTGTAGCTTCAGTGAAACCACCAGACGTAGGGAGGAAAATACCCAATACCCAGCAGAGTTCTGCTACCCTCCCTCTGCCTCTACCTATCAGACACAAGGATTTTATACATCAACCACTTTCTCAGAGTCAAGGGAGGAAGAGACAGTGGCAGGCAGAGGATTTTCAAATGAGAACTATCAAACAGATGTGGGAAGAAACTGGGACACAGTGATTTATAACATCTCTAGTAAGTTGTTGATTGACTCACAAATGTCACTGTTGCAATGGGGTTTATCTTTTATTCCATCTCAAAGCTCAGACTTTAGTGAAACTGTACTAGACTTTAAATTATTTGCAATCAAAATTATGTTGAGAATGCTTTTTTCTAATAGTAATGAACATTTTAATTTTAGGAAATCTAGTTTGTTTCAACTTAATTTATATCCTATAATTGAAACGTTTTCCATGAAATGTGAGAGTAATCTGTATACTGCCTATAATGAGGGAAGGCTTAGAAGGAGTTTTCATAATTTAAGTAGAGCTGAAAGGGAAGCTTTGGATTAACTATGAAAGGATAATGAACTTGTTATTAAATACGGGGATAAAGGCAGAGCGATAGTAGTAATGGATCATGATTTTTATTATGAAAGCATTTCACGCATGCTACTTCATCTTGATGTTTATGAGAAAGTTTATTTTAATTATGTTGAGACCCTGACTGAAAGAGTCTATGCTGTTCTCCATGTCTTTGTGTAGCCAGCTGATCACCTCTGAGCTATTTAAATACTTGAAAGTTGAACATCAAAGTCAAGTCAAAGTCAAAATAAACTTTATTGTCATTCAGAAATCACACAAGTGTAAAAACTGAATGAAATTCCGTGTCTCCAACTCAATGTGCAGACAACATATAGACAATTTTCACAGACATTTACACATATAACATCTAGCTATATACCTAGCTATTACATCACGGATATGCAGGTAAACAGACTAATATTGCTCATAATTATAAACACATTTTAACACTTTTTGAATTGAACACTTACTTGCATGAGACTTTTGGTTAAGACATTGCATTGATCCTTGCACAGAAAAAGACATTTGAGTATTGCACTGTGAACATTAGAGTATTGCACTATGAACCTTAGAGTATTGCACTATGGTTAATTTACAAATTTGCATGTATTGCACTGAAAGAAGATATATTTTACTGCATTTTTACTGCCCTAGATGACCTATAAGTTACAGTCATGGTGAATATTGCACCTGTTTTTCAAGGCCTTCTTAAAATACATAAAGACATCTCGAGACCTCCTTTTAGACCAATAGTGCCTGGTGGCGGCTGGCTCGCTGAGCCTTTTTCTATATTTATTGACATTATTGTTTACTTGTGATGAGATGGTGAGGCAATGAAGTTAGACTCAAAGATCTGTAAGAGTTAGAGTGATGTTAGGGAAAGTTAAGAAAACAGTAATGAATGTGTTGGATAAGAAATGAGACTGACACAGGTGAGAATGCAAGAGAGGAGTAAGTTGTTTAAGACTGAGATACACAGTTGAGAATCAAAGACGAATTTGCAGTACTGTGTATGAATAGGGATAAGGGGATAAGGTAGAAAAAGTGAGAGGGGCGGTGTGAAGTTAGGAGT
The DNA here is from genome assembly GCF_019279795.1 of Protopterus annectens. Classification (NCBI taxonomy): domain Eukaryota; kingdom Metazoa; phylum Chordata; order Ceratodontiformes; family Protopteridae; genus Protopterus; species Protopterus annectens. Next base: position 1,812,541,626 of record NC_056726.1, on the reverse strand, counting down.
AAAAATGAGTAAGATAAAGCAAGGTTGTCTAAATGAGCTGATAGGTGGGTTGATAAAGGAAGAGGTGAGTTTTTAGTTTAAAGGGAAGGAACTGCAGTAGCACAAAGGTAAGGAAGGTCGGATATTTACTTGGCAGTCAGATTGACTGAGTGGGAAAGGCAATGTCAGAAGTGCTGTGGTGGATGCTCTATTAACAGAGTAGACAGTGAGTGAGTGAGTGAGTGAGTGAGTGAGTGAGTGAGTGAGTGAGTGAGTGAGTGAGTGAGTGAGTAGGGAACAGACTATTAATACTATTGTGATGGATGATATGAGGCAGGTAAATGTCTGGAAAATGTACTGATAGGTAGCTGTGTCTTGAAGCAGGATTGTGATGTCATGAAAAAGTGAGTGGAGAGCAGTGGGATAAAATATGGGGATGTATTGGGTGACTGAGAACTAGAGCTAGTTACACCTCCTACATTAGTGGGAAATAATCAGTCTGGGCCTTCTCAAACCCAGTTATTCTGCACACCCAGCTGAACAAAAGTAAATAAATGACCCAAGGCAGACTTTGACTGTGGCTCTTAAAAGACAGAAGCCAAATGTAAAGGTAGACCAATGTGAACTACTGTTAAGGCAAATCCTGCACATTGGGAGCAGTACAAATGTGCTGATTTATCCCTGGGTGCTCTAGGATGTTTATACATAAAATCAGTACACACAGGGAGGAAATTACATCACAAAAACACAGGCAAGTAGTACATGCCTTCTGTACACGCAGTCTTGACTGTGGCAATCTTCTTAATATTCAAGTTCTGTGAAACAGCATACAAAAACAACAGCTACCACAATTATCTAAATTGCTGAAAGCAGTACGGATACAGAGAGGGGTAAATCACAGGTGCCTCTGAAGGCCGGTGTGTAACTTTTCCCTTCACTGATGGGGGCATGTCACACTTGAAAGTAGCTTCTCCCCTGTACTTGAATTCCTCTTATTTTGTAGTATTATGGATGCCATCCTAATAGCAGTAACTAGAAGGTAGAGCCTCACCCAAGCCATGCATCCATAGGGAATGGACTAAAAAAGCTATAGTGGCATTAATAATAATTAAAGTATATGAAAGCTTGTAATTATAACAGTATAAGTAGAACATGTGGTATGTCGTAAAGTATAAAGCTTCGACTAACTAAATCAAACACAGATCATAAATGCAGGTAAATATGTAACTTATAATATGTAATAACATGAGATGCAGCATAAAGGAGATGCAGAGTTTTGGATGGTAGGAAAAGGGCAACATCAGGTAACATACCAAATTTGAGGAAAAAGGATATCTTCATATTCAGATTATTACTTTGGTGGGATTTAGACGACAAACAAAACAGCAAAATGAAAACTTCAGTAGATGAATACATGGGTTTATGTTACATTTACATTAAAAACCTGACACCATATTGAGAGATGTAATATATGAATGATACACATGACAGAATTCTAATATGTACTGAACATAAATGGTGGGGTACCTGTGACTTATCCATTGTCTAAGAAACATTTACTAATAGCCTATTTATTAAGAAAGGCAACAAACCTTGTCCTGAAAAGGTAGCATAGTGGTTCACTGCTGTCTCATAATACTTCACTGTCTAGTTCAGCACTTGTCTGGGCTGCCTTCAGGTCTAAAGACTGCATGACATCATAGGTTCATAGGTTGGTACTAGGCTATCAGCCCTAGGGCCTATACAAGCCTAGCCATAACAATTCCCTGGATATTTTTTCCCACACTAATTACTTCCCCGTCTGAGTGAGTTTTCACCAGGTCCTCTGTTTCTTTGCATACACAAAGTATGTGTTATAGCTGAATTGCCAAACCTCCAAATTACCTGTAGATGTGCATGCGATGTATGAATGACTATGGGTGTCCTGTTTCTGAGAAGATATCACTGCTCATATGGGATAAGTTTCTCCAATGAGTCCCAGGAGAGACTGTAGTTCTCCCACAACCCTTAAATTTATTGGAGATTCACTTAATTATAGAGGTGACAAGGCAAAGTTAGTTCATGAACAGTAAGCACTTTGCCAATATACAACCTTACCTTCTGCTTTCCAGAAGACAATAAAAATCAGATCCTGGAGAAATTTACATGCACCCATCCAATTGTCAAAGTCTGCCTTACAGGAAACAAGAGTGTAATTCAGTTTTATATGTAAAAGAACACAGAAGATTATTCCAGTGATGGGAGAAAGCCTGAGAAATAAATCTGTTCATCCAGTAAGTCATATTTATTTGTTGATGGAGATTCAAGTCTTTAGTTTGAGTATTAGTAGAGCCATTTCTTTTTGTATGAAATCCAGGAGGTTTGGGCTCTTGATTAATCACATTTTTGTGCAACTGTCCTTAAAATATCGATTTTGTCCTTTACATTTTTCTGAAGAGATCACTACTTAGACATGATGTTTTCCTCTAGCTTCATTCTATTTATAACTATCGCAAGGAGGTTAATCGGTAGGAAAAAGAGGGTATTTATTTTTTTTAAATCAGTATAACCACTTTGTTGAGAGGTAGTTCATATAGTCAGAACATTCTAGCATATAGTTATTAGTGATGAAACATTGGCTTACCTGAGGTTAAAGGCACCATATAGAAATCCCCCACATGTATTGAATCTAGTACATTCTGTCATGAAAATCAAGGAACAAGCTACCCATCTATGTCAAGCAAAGTTCCTCATTAGCACTCCTCAAGAAAAATCTTGATGAGTGGATGGGAAATAGGAAATACACCCCGGGGATCACTTCTGTTGCTCTTCTTGACAGGAGCACATGAAATTAACTTTCTTGGATGGCGTAAGCCAGGGAACCTTGTTGGCTAGGCTTACTTAGGACCTTGGGCCGAAAGCCTAGTACCTACCTATGAACCTATAAGTAAGTATTGCACAATTTAAGGAGTGTTCAGTCTGTTACGATATATAGTATACACTCCACTTCATACCATAAATGGGCATTTTAAAACCATAGGCAATTCTAATTGCAATCAAAAAGATGATTTTTATGCTTTAAAAAACAATTGTGGTCTTTACTACATGGGTCAAACTATAAGACAAGTTAGAGTTATTAGAGCACATTAGCAATATTAAAGCATATTGCTCTCGATAATCCATTTGCTGTTCATTTTCCCTGACTAATTTTAAATTTTTCAGATGCTTTATTAAGAAGAGAGGCTATTTAAATATTTACCTGTAAGATTTTGACCCTAAAAAGCTTGAATAATGAATTATTAATGAAGCATTTGTTATAAAATAGTATAATTACAGTGTAATACATACAGTGCACTATTGTGATTATTTTATTAATATTTAATTTATGTGTTTTACCACTCAATGCATTTTTCTAGTATTTTCTGAAATGCATCTTTTTTCTGTAATTTCCTGTGAGGTATGAGGAATGAACTGCACAATTCAATCTACAGCTTCAGGGACTTTTGTAAAGAAATTTGCTAAATTAAGTAGACATAATCTTTCTTTTACAAAAACATACTGTTGCAGGAGTAGATTATAAAATAGGATATAATATGTTCCAAAGCTTTGCAAATTAGGCTGAGTTGGGGCCCCCTTTTATGGAGTAGCATAATGCTAGCCATTTCATATACCTCTATTGCGTGCCCTGTGGCTATGCTTAAGTTAAACGGATTTAGGAGAGGGTTCAGAGATGTGTTTGGTGCTGTTGATTAAGCAAAGAGGCATACTGTTGGAATGCCAGAAGTGGTATTTTTAGCTTTAAAGAGTGCAGTTATGACATGTTCCACAATAATCTTAAGGAGAAGAAGGGGCTCAGGAATTTATAGAACATAACTGAAAATTTCTGATTTGAAGTTGGCATTAAATTTAAGTATGTTAACAATGCCTTTAATTCAGAGGGGATAATACCATCATAAATTAATTAAGAGTATTGTAGAGTGTTATATCTTTAATCACTGAATATAGTTAAATACGGATTTATGATTATCCTTAGCTTCCTATACAAATTTTAATTTGTGCTCTTCTTTGATCTTCATTATGGTATCTTTCAGATTGTTGCCACTTTTTCTGATAGTGTCATTAATACAGGTATATTTTGATTTACTACAGGCCTTGATTAGCTTATCTCTTTCATTATAAAGCCTATTAATGCCAGCATCCCATCAATGTGGTTCATTTTTATATTCTGAATGGAGAAGTTTAGCTTATGATTTCTGTTATATGGGAGTAAAATTCATTAACAGAAGTGACAGCTACACAGGGCCAGATATCTTGCAATTGAATTTTTATACCTCATGATGTAATTTTAATACGTTTAACTTTTTTAAAGCATTTACATTTTGAGGTGTTTGCTTTGGTGGGTTTAGATGCAGAAAAGCAGAAGATTA
>NC_056726.1:1812467241-1812532241 GCF_019279795.1 Protopterus annectens | reverse complement strand
AAATTGCAATTAGAAGTTCACAAAGTGGCATTTTTATTGAAAGTTGTTTTATGCACAGGATGAAGGGCCTTACTTAATATAATCAGTTCTTGAATTGCCATTATTAGAAAAAAAGACAAATATTCATTTTTGGACAAAAAATCAAGTATTAAGGTTATTTGTTTGTTAATCAAGAAGATGGACTGTTCATGCTTTCTTTCAATGCATGACACGCACCCAAGTGGTACAGACAGTTAACTGATTTGCATCCAGAACTGTTGACATTATAAAACAACTTTCAGGTGAAAGCAAAGTACAGTGAAGACAACACTGCAGAGTAAGAATAAAGTACTGTGCTAATTTCATTGTCTAAAAACACATGAATACATTCCAGTATGTAAATATTCATGAATAAATAATCCTAAAAGTTCAGTGTAAAATAATCTGAATAAGGATTTTCCTTTCTTCTTTCTTCAGCAGAAACACTATTTTTGAAACAGTACTGAGCACTCATGCTTTGGCAGAAGAAACAACTACTAAATTATATTCAGTGTACTTTACTAACTATATGTTAACATTTTTCAGTTGATGAATCATTTCAGTTTCTAATATGACATTCACAGACATCACAAGAAGAACTTTCCTCCAACAAGTTGTGAAACTCAAGTAAGTGGCTGACAGGTCTAGCTTAACAGTAAAAGTTCCTCTGCAATAGCAGTTTTGACAATTTCATCCTGATTTTAATGACTTTCCATCACAGTCTTACAAATCAGAATAATCTAGAATTACTTAATCTGGCGAAAGTTGTTGCTGGGAACATTTGGTTACTCAATTTTCAAAATACCATAATAGCTGCTTCTGTTTGCATTTCTGTACTTACTTTTATCAACCAGAGCAACTAAGCAGCCAATAAAACCTAATAAATTGGCCTAACAGGTATCATGTATGTATATATATATATATATATATATATATATATATATATATATATATATATTTGATTGCCATAAACCCATGTTGATATTTTCTGTTTTGGAGTAGAAGTTGCTTTTCAATCAATCAAACTTGTATAGAAATGTGATTGAATCTCCGATCACAACCAGTTTATTAGAGACTTGGATGTCAAGAAATTCATAGCAAGAGTGAAGCTTGAAAGCGAAATTTTGACATCCATGTCACAAACAGATAAGTTGGGTTATGGGTAGAGAGACCCAATCTTATATTATTTTTATAGTGATTGGAATTTTACCTGCTTGTATGTACTACACATAGGGGGGAAACATGTAGAACTGGTTGGAAAGCAGAAAGAAGAAAGATGTTTAAATTGCTATTAAACACTTCATCTGGCTGTATGAAGTTTAACAGTTTATCAGACTATGTTTGTATGACTCCAAGGCTAGATCCAGAAAAAAGACACCCTAAGCTGCTAGCTAGTGACCCCAAAAATAATAGCAAGTGGCTGACTCTCACCACAATGTCGGCACATAGTTTTTTTTTTTTTTTTAAGAGGGAAAGAGAGAGAGAAAAAGAGAATATCCCACCTCAGTTGCATTTTCTCCATCTGAACTGCTTGTTCTCCTTAAATTGTCGTCAGTACTAATCCTGACCACTATTTTCTAACAATCGACTTACCTGGCTTGAAGAGCTTTGGCCTCTTCCATTAGGGTAGGTGGACAGGGGTATTTTAATTTTTTTTTAATTACACAATTTCTTTTAAATCATTAGACCCAGTATTTTCTGTTAATATGCTTCCTTTTCTATTATTAGCCAATCATCTCAAGTTTGTAACTCCTTCTCCATCTCCGCTGGTGCACTCGACCTCTTCCGCTCCCCCTGGCAAACTTGATCAGGCTTAGCTAGATCATAGTCAGACACTCACCCTCAGAGCAAATGACTGAAAAGTTTTGACGATAGACAGATAGTACTGAGGTACATACTGCCTCATTTCCTGCTAATCAGCTGAGCATTGATGGGTCACAGACCCTGCCTTTAAGCATAGGTGTTATAGCAGATATGCCTGCAGCAGTAGGTATATTGGATTGCTGCTAGTTAGTTATAGGCAGTAGGCTCAGAGGTCCAGTCTTCCAGTGTCATTTTATTTATTTATTTAGTTATTGACTTACTTACTTACTTAATTACTTACTTATTTAGTTTTCAGTAGTAGCCAATTTGTAGAGGGAGCCAGGCTCCCACTGATATTTTATTTATTTTAGTTGTAGCTAATAGCAGAGTATCCTAGTCTCCCAGATTTCTATAAATTATTTTAAGATTTAGAAGTTCATATCTGGCCAGCATGTCATTGGCAGCTACAGAATGAACAACTCAATATATGTTATTTTCCCCTGCCTCTACTCTTCTCCCATGAAATGCTTTACTTTCTGGTAAATCACTAAGGACTACTGTCAGTCAACAATACCAGACTTTAGATTTCCATACATCTTATTGTAGAAGCTCAACACTCATAATCTTGCCTCATAATTTTTCTTTAAATTGCCCTTTATGAAATTAATGAGTTTATGGAAAATTGCTGAGGATTACAGTTAATCAATAATACTAGACATTAGAGTTTCATCTTTCCTTTTAGATTAGGGGCTCTCTACAGGGCTAAACCATAGCTCTCCAATCATGCGAGAATAGCTACTGCCAGAACTCACCTACTTTCCATTCTTCTCTATTGTTCTCAAGTCTTCACAAACCTTCATAAATCTGACTTGAATAATCTAGAAGCTTGCTATAATAAAATCACCAAATTTTCCACTAATCTTCCCCACAGAGCTCACCATTGTATCGCCCTACACCAACTAAACTGGATTAAACCCCAACCCTACTAGCCCTAAACCAGCTTATAGTAGTTCACTCTGTTATCCATAAACCTAACTATTGCCCAGCCTTATCTAACCTTGTACAATACTATTCTAATCTTACATTACTCAGGTCAGCTGATAAAAGCTTGCTCAAAGTTATCAAAACCCAAAATTCTTATGGTGATTCCTTATACAGCTACTCCATAGCCAAAACATGGAATTCTCTTCCCCAGCAACTACTATCTATACCTTACACTCATAGCTTCAAACAGCACCTAACAAATTATTTCTCTAATCACTGGTTATGATGCTATACTTTCACTGGATAAGCCAACACATTCCCCTACTTTCTCTCTCTCTGCCTTTGAAACTCAATATTGTTTGATTTTATTGTTTGTTTATTAATGTCATTTGATTTTTTTTGTTTGGATTTTTGATTTTATCAGCTATTATTAACTTGATTTATACTGTACTATGTATATATGTAAACTTCTTTGTAATCATTTTGTACTATAACATGCATTCCTGAACACAAATATTGTGACCTTTGCTTTGGGAGCTTTTCTCCCCATGTATCTGCTGAAAAATGGGCTTTTTTTTCCAGTCAGACACTACCCGGTTACCAATTATAAACAAATAAATATAAATAAAATTCTTATTGTAAAACATCAGTGTCTGTGATTTTACCTATTGTTTTTCTCTGGACTGTCCTGTCATAAAATGCTTGATTTGCTAGTATATCCACAGAGGATTACACTCAGTAAATAATGCCAGACATTACAATTTCAAATAATTTTGTATCTCGAAAATGCATGTTGATGCAGTATCTGTTGCTCTATTAGCTTTTTAAGTGAAGTTGCAAAACATGTTGTTCTATTAACATTTTAAGTGAATTAGCGCAACATTTAAAAACTGACCTTGATTTTGTCCCCCATTATTTTTTGACTTTGTCCAGAAATTACAAGTAAAGAAACTGAAGTATTTTGGTTTACTCCTTGCAATATTTATGTTTTTCTAACAAATTGTTGTGGATTACAGTCACTAAATAATTTCAGGCCTGTGAAAGCAAAGCTTGTTATTCTATAAACTTCCTAAGTAAAAGAACTATTTAAACTATCTTTCTAATTGTGAGTCTTTCACACTAATTCTTGACTTAAGATGCTGAAAAGGCAGATAGGAGTTGCAGTGGGTTGCAATGTATGGTTCTGACTGCAGCGAGGCATTAATTATGTATTTATTAATTTACTTGATCTCAAGCATATCTCTGAGATGTACAGTGATAAACATGTCTGCAATTGCTGGTCACAAGGTGTGTGGGGGTGGGGTAGTTGTGTGGGGGTGAGTATGTGCACATGTTTGTACATGTGTGCCTGCACATTTAGAGTTCATAGTTCTTAATTGTCACAAATTCTGCCTCATACTTGTGGTTTCTTACTTATAAAATGTGTGTTTTTCTGATACAGTGTGGACTGAAATCAATAAATAATGAAAAATATGATTTTCAGACTTCATTCCTTTAGACATTGTTTAATAACACTTGTTTTACTAGCAACTTTCAAATGATGCAATGGTGATATTTAAAATTTATTCCTGATTTTGGACCTTTGTCACTGACTCTTGAACTAAGAGGTTGGGAGGCATGGAGGGGTGGAAGGGGTTGCATTGTATGGTTCTCACAGCAAAATGCTGAAATGTATTTCTAGTTCAGTATTTAGTTGGGAGTTGCATTGGGTTGCAATGTATGGTTCTGATAGCAGCAAACAGAGATATTTTTCTGAGCCATTGTTTATGGATGATTGCAACCAAATATCCAAAGTGTACACAGTCATACAAGAGATGTAGCTTTTGATTCTATGTATGTATGTGTGTGTGTGTGTGTGTGTGTGTGTGTGTGTGTGCGTGTGTGTGCGTGTGTGTGTGTGTGTGTGTGTGTGTGTGTGTGTGTGTGTGTGTGTGTGTGTGTATGTATGTGTGTGTGTTGTGTATAAGTCCTTGATTCCTGCATCTGAAGTACTTGTAGTGAAACTAAAGGAATTAATTGCGATAAACAGGAGCATCATCATATGAGCTAGATACTTTGGGCACAATTCTTGGTTACCTTGTTTTGTTGATTGTTGACAAGGTGGTTATTATTTGGTTGTGAAAAAATGGACAGAATGAAATCTATAAAATGAATGCTAATATTTTAAAACAACAAGCACCAACCTCTGCCAGTAGCTAGGTCCACAAATTACAAGCAGCAAAATAATTCCAAATAGATAGACCAAGAAGTGGCTGAAGGATCCAGTATCACAAAAAACTTTTGTTTATTTACCAGTACATGAGCACTTTCACAGTCAAACTGCTTCTTCAGATGTAATACAACAGCTAGCTGAAACTCCATTAAATACTCAAGCATAATTAATCACATGATCAATTAAAACCTAAAATGGTTTCTTAAACAAATACATTTGAAATAAAAATATATGTTTAAAGTCCATGGTACATGTGATTCACTGCATATTGTTTACCTTGCATACTGTGTAGTATGTCAAAAATTTTACATAGGCAAGACAGCCAGGGGTTTTAGGGATAGAATGCAGGAGCATGCCTATCATATCAGTAAACAGGATAGTGTTAGTGCCTTAGCAAAGCATGTTTAAGAAACAGATAGTAACCATAATTTCAAATTTATGGCTATAGACAGAGTGTATGAGAACATATGAGGAGGAGATATAAGAAATTTGACAGAACAATTGGAGGCAGAATGGATCATTAGTTTAAGGGGTGACTATGGACATGATTTGAATGACAAGGCTACCTTAAAACCAATGTTAAAAGCCAGACCATTATTTAGGTGAAATGTGTGTGATTTTTATATGTACAAGAAATATTTAGAAGTTCAATTTGATAAATCTCTGATTATTTTTTTGTCCAACATCTACTTGTTTCTATTATCCGGGGGTTACCGAAGCTGCATAAGAATCCCACTCATCCCCTTTTATGGCCAATTGTTGCTGGATGCAATTGGTCCACACAGCCTTATAGAAAAGGTTGTTAGACCTATTTTGCATTTATTTTCATGTGTTAAAAGATACATAGCCTTTTTAAATTATTTATTTTGTTTTACTCAGATGCATGATGGGGAATGTTGATGGTGACTCTAGATGTGGTATCCCTTTTTATTGTTATTCCCAATGATATTGGTGTTGCAATATTAAAACGTTTTTAAGGTCACGCAATGATTTTAGTGAAGTGAAATTTGAATGTTGTGTATACTTTTAAACTGTGTTCTTGAAAATGTGTTTGTTTTCAAAGATTCTTTTTATTGACAGACCAATGGCATAGCTATGGGCACATCATGTGCCAATAGCTACGCCAATGTAGTCATGCCTATCTGAGAACAAGAACTTATTTTTGAGGGTCCATTTAGTGAACATGTAGTATTTTATTGCAGATTTTGGATGATGTGTTTCTGTTATGGAGTGGGCTCTTGAGCAGTTCCATAATTTTGAGCAACACATCTCCAGGACCACTACATTTTTACACTTTTCGTCAGAGTTTTCTGAAAAAAGCATTAATTTTTTGGATGTTACAGTCATTCTTGATGGATCTAGCATGATTTCTACACAGTTATTTAGGAAACCTTGTCACTGTAACCATTTGTTGTTTAGAGAAAGTATGCATCCTCCCTACATTTTTAAAAATGTGGTTAAAAATCAGATGCTTAGGGCATCTCGCCTGAATGTACATGATCAAGACTTTCTAGATCATATAGAGAATTTAAGGACAGCCCTTACCAACAGAGGTTATAAGCAGAATGAAGTAGGCAGAGCTATATAAGAAGTTAAATGTTTAAGAACAAGTAAAGCTAAGTCTTATTTTTCAGAAATGCATTATAGTATACATGGTGAGAGCATGGGGATAGGAATTTAAAAGTTCCATTGCATATCAACAATGTTAATCAATATATGAAAGTTATTAGAAAACATTTGAATGTATTAGCTACAGATGAAAAAATAAAGAGCTGGTTGATTCACAGCCAAGGTTCCTTTTTAAAAATATGAAGCCATTAAAAATGCAGTTGTGTTACCCTAAGAACAATTACAACAGTAAGGGCAGTGTCAATGCCACTCTCCCATGTGGAAAATGTTCATTTTGTAAACTTATAGACAGTATAGGGACTTTTAAGTACCCAGATCAGGATAGAATATATACGTTTAAAGTCTATGCTACATGTGATTCGCTACATATTGTTTACCTTTCATACTGTGTAGTATGTTAACAATTTACATAAGTAAGACAGATAGGGCTTTTAGGGATAGAATGAAGGAGCATGCCTATCATATCAGTAAACGGGTGTGTTAGTGCCTTAGCAAAGCATGTTTTTGAAACAGACAGTAGCTATAATTTCAAATTAATGGCTATAAGCAGAGTGTATGAGAACATACGAGGAGGAGATATAAGGAATTTGACAGAACAATTGGAGGCAGAATGGATCATTAGGTTAAGAGGTGACTATGGACATGGTTTGAATGACAAGGTTTTCTTAAAACCAATGTTAAAATCCAGACCATTATTTAGGTGAAACATGTGTGCTTTTTATCTGTACAAGGAATATTTAGAAGTTCAATTTTATGTATGTTGGTTTTAAATTATGATATTTTGATATATTTTCTATATTTTTATATATTTTTGTATTTCAAATGTATTTGTCTGTTTAAGAAACCATTTTAGGTTATAATTGATCATGTGATTAATTATGCTTGAGTATTTAATGGCATTTCAGCTAGCTGTTCTATTACATCTGAAGTAGCAGTTTGACTGCAAAAGCGCTCATGTACTGGTAAATAAATGGAAGTTTTTTGTGATACTGGATCTTTCAGCCTGTTCTTAGTCTGTCTATCTATTTGGAATGTTAATATTTTAACTATGAATATTTTTTTAAATTCATTTTATTTTATTATTTTACTTTATTTTATTTTTGTAGGCATGTGGGTACAAAATGTACTGTGCCGAGTTACAACAGAGTTTGATTGGCACTTAGTGCAGATGAATAATGCCATGAACAGTTAGTGAGCTGCTTTCTGTGGTACAGGTTTGAGTCTCTCAGCAATCATTAGTCTATTGTATAACTCTGACCAAATCACTTTACTAGACTATGCTCTTGGGCTGCACTGTGAAAGAAGGACTTTCATCCAGTTGACTATCCCAGACTGTTATCAGATGTTTTTCCAGTTTCTTTTGAGTCCCTTGTACACTTTATATAATTGCTAGTTAGTGCTTCACTATGCACTCTTCACTATATGAATCTTATTATGTGTCTTTTAATTTAATAATTTCCCAGATGCACTTTCAGTAAATATAAGTTTAAAGGGAAGTGAAGTTTACTGCTGTTCATGTTAAGTCCATTTTCAATATGTGATATATTTGTCTTGTTTTGTTTAGCAAATGACTGTCAATGCTTTTGTTGTAAAATATGAAATAAAAATTTTAAATTCAACTCTGTATGATTGTAAAAGAAAATAGTATGCACACTGATAGATTTGAACATTATTGTATAGTAAGTGGGTAGATATAATTAATAGGATATTCATATAGTTGATTAGGGTCTGGTCCATTATCCTGCCCCGCTCTGGACCTCATTTGACCATGATTTTTCCCTGCTTCCTGCCACTCTTCTAAGGTGGCCACTGATGATTTTAATGCTCTAGATCAACACTAAAGCTTAACAGCAGTGAGAAATAATTAACATAATCTTGTTAAGCACTACTCTGACTTCAAAACAGTGCTTAGCAAGCCTGCTATTACCTAAACTTCAGAGAATAATTGCAGCACTCCATACACTACAATATACATAGCAATAAGAATGGGGTGGTATGTTTATTAATAAGCACTATACCATGAATATTAGTAATAATCCAATCAGTGGCTAGGTCTGACTGTGATAAAATTTGTTATAATCATCCTGTACTGTGACTTGGCTATTGAGGGGGGGGGAGAATAATTGTGAACCAGTTCCACTACTAAAACACTGTTGAATATAATAGCTTGCAAAAGGGTACCTTTTTAGTAATTCTTGCCACTTAAAGAATTTCGTTCTCTCTCACACATGTACACACACACACACACACACACACACACACACACACACACACACACACACACACACTTAGTCCTTCAACTTATTTAACTTTCTTCAGGTAGAAAACATCAAACAACAATGGCAATTAACTTAAAACACTAAAAATCAAAAGTTGTGAATTTTCTCATCCCCCCAGTCCATTTCATTTTCTTAATAGCAAATGCTGTGTAAATAAAGTCAAAATCATTGGATGCAACTGTGAATTAAGTGGTTAAGAAGCAAATCATTTAGGAACAGTAATGGCATGTTTAACAACTTTTTATTAATTTTAAAACAAAGATTGTACAAAATTATTTAAATATAAATAGAACAAAAACATAACAAAATCAAATATAGAAAACTAAATCCTTAAAATTGATCAAGTAAATAATTTCATTTTGATCAAAATCTAAACTGGTGAATAACGTTAGATGTTCTCAATTTGGAAGTAGACAATTCTTTTTTACATTTTTGCTAAATTAATGAATTCAGTGAAAGAAAGAATAGTTTTACATTTGCAATTATTTGTGACTATTTTTCTTGCTATAGCTAAAACAGACCGGGGAGAGGCACCTGCACCCTAAAAATGGAATTCAGAACTGGAGCATTAAATAATATCAAGGAGTTAGAAATGATACAATTATCTGTCCACAAAGCGTGGGCAAAATTTCTAAAGTCAACCCAAAAAGGAGTTATTATTTTACAATCCAATATCATATGAAACCAATCTGTATTTGAGACTTCATTACACCTTCAACAATTAATTTTCCCATAGTTACATATTAAAGCAACTTTATGTGGAGTTAAAAAAGTTCTGTGAAGAAATCTCACCTTATATTTTCCAATAAAGAGAAGAAGTAGATTTTCCTGCGGATTTAATAATTATGCATTTATCTTCATCAAAAAAGGCTTTCTCATTAATCTTAGTTGAGTAGTTCCAAACTAATGAATCTGTGGAACCAAACTCTTCTCTTATTATTTTATAAATTATTGATATATATGATTTAGTCTCATTTGAGTTTTTGATTCTGAAAAAAAAATCAAGTATCTTTGGAATATGTTTTGTTTGAAAATCCATGGAGATTTTGATTTGATTACTAACATATTTTCCAACATTATATAGCCAACCAATTATTATTTTCTAAACAATGTCTTGCAAGAAGATAATCTGTATTATGTGATTTATTTCTGTTTAAAAATTGATGCCAAAAGATTAAATTTGTACCTCTAAGGTCTAGCATTTTGTTTATATTAAAAGTTCCCAAACAACCTGCAGTATTTAATATAGGGAACAATAAAAGCAATAAATCTTTAACTACATAATTCAAATTCATTAATCTTTTAAAATGTATAAGGATGTAATCAGTGAAGGGAGAGAAATAGTACTTTTTCTTTTCATTTAAACATAAGTCGTTCAAGATCTAATAAAATGTATTAATTCCAAATTTAGAGAAAGGTACTACAGTATAGCTTTTATTATTTATTAATCTTTCATGACTGGATTTCCAAGTGGATTGTAAGAGGAATTTAACTATAGAGATATTAAATTGAGAATTATGGATTTGGCATATAATTCAACATTTGGAAAACTTAATCCATTTTTTCCAACTTTTAACATGCTAGTCAAGGGATATTCTTGGTTTATTGGGGAACCACATAAAATTAAGAAGACTAGAATTTAATTTCTTAAAGACTTTTAGGAGGGAGAATAATTAGTGATGGTAGATAGAAAAGTATTTTTGCTATGATTATCATTTTTATTAAAGTCAGTCTATCTTCCACTGTAAAAAAATGCTCCAATTAATAATTATTTTAGTAACACTATTAAATTACTATAATTTGCTGCTATTGAGTCTTTTACAGTAGATTTAACTATAATTCCAAGATAATTAATATGTGAATTGTCCCAGATAAAATTGTTATAGTTTCTTAAATAATTATTAACTTTTTTATTAATAAGTAAAGTTTGTGTTTTATCAGGCTTAAACATTAAACCTGATGCTTTTTCAAAGTAATTAATATACTTAGTTACATGTTTCTATCGAAGCTCCAACATCAGCACTTGTTATTAAAATGTCATTCAAAAAACAACTAGATTTTACAGGAATAACTTTCATCTATCAAAAATCCCTAAATTTCGGTGTTAGAGCTAATAAAGTTTGTGAAATGCTTAGGTGCTAGAGTAATTGAGGTGGCAAGGGACAAACCCTGTTTTGCACCTTTTAATAGTTTGAAGGAGCTAAAAGAAAAGAAACAATTTTAATAAAAGAGAATTAGTTACTATATAGATTAGTTATAAAATTTATAAAATCTAGGGAAAATTCATATTGTCTAAGTGCTTTGAAAAATTGTTGAAACTAATAGAATCAAACGCCTGATTTATATTTAGACCTATTATAGTTAGTTCTTTTTTGTTTGTTTTTATTAGCCAGATCTATTAAAATATTAAGCCTACTTATGTTATCCTGAACCTATCTATATAGTATAAAATCAGTCTGATCATCCCTTATTAATCCTAGCATAATAAGGTTCAATCTTTTTGCAAGAATAGACATAAATATTTTATAATCAACATTTAATAATGAAATAGGATGGTAAGAAGAACATAAGTTAGAATCTTTATTTGGTTTAAAGATAGGAGATATTAGGGAATATAATTTGGATAATTCTGGTATTATACCATCAAGACCAGGGGCTTTATTTGATTTAATAGTATTCATTTGATCTTTTAACTCCTTAAAAGAGAATGATGTATCAATTTTGGATCTTTTTCTTTGGTTAATTGAAACCTTATGTTGCATTTCAAAAAGTCATCGGTTATGTTGTTGATTTCTAAGTCTGCCTGTTTGTTATTAATGTCTTCATAATATTTCCTAAAGCATTCTAGTATGTCTTTTAACTCCTTAAAAGAGAATGATTTATCAATTTTGGATCTTTGTTCTTTGGTTAATTTAAAGCGTATATTGTCTTTCAAAAAGTCATCAGTTATGTTGTTGATTTCTAAGTCTGTTTCTTTGTTATTAATGTCTTCATAGTATTTCCTAAAGTATTCTAGTATCTCTTTTAAATCAGTTACTTTTTTATTTTTATTACCTTGTTTGGAATTTTTTTCGCTAATATGATTAGCATTTATTTTTTTCTTAGATCTAACAGCCAACCTACATAAGCTTTCTAGGTTTATTGAGTAAGCGTGTAGTTTTAATTTTTCCAGACTTATTGATATTATATGTTGAAGTACATTAAGATATTTCTGATTTAATATTTTCAACTCAGCATTTTCTGATTTGTCATAAGGTTTAAATTGGATTTAAATTTATCTATATTAGGTTGCAAAGACATCAACTCCTTATCTTTTTTTACATGTGTACCAATTTTTAATTCTTCCATATAGATAAGCTTTTAAAGAATCCCAGAGAATTACTTATGAAATATCTCTATTATTATTAATTTCAATGTATTGATGTATTTGACTTAGACACCATTCCTTAAAGTCTTTTAATTTTACTATATAAGCAGGGATTCTCTGATAGTAATTCGAGTTACTTGACTTTAACATTAACGTAAATGTAATAGTATTCTGCTCAGATAAAGGTCATGAAGTTATCAATAAATTTTCAATTTTTATAAATAAACTACTACAAGTAAAAACTTTATCAATGTGTGTGTGGGTGCCAGATCTATAAGAATAATGTGCAGTTGATTTCATATTATAGTTGAGAATTAATAAAAATATCTAAGTGTTTAGCTACTGAGGATAGCTTAGGAACCTTATCAGTAGTTATGTCTTTACTAGAAAGAATACAGATAAAAACCCCTGCAATAATCAAGTCGCCTTTTGTATATAAGGTTATAATATCCAAATATTTCTTGGCAACTTTGGCTCCAATTCCAGGTATCCAGTAATAATTCATAAAAGTACAATTTTTTTGTCAATTTCTACTACTGCTAAACCTAGCATGCCATTTTTATTTGAATAGGTATTTAATATTTTAGGCATAGGTAATGAATTTCTCCAAAGAATAAGAGTGTCTATCATGTTTGATTTAAAATGAGAGTTCACAAGAGTCGAATAAGCTTTTAACATCAATCCATCTATATCTTTTTTTAATAAATGTGTTTCTTGTAAGAAAATTATGTGAGCTTTATGCAGTTTTAAATATTTGTTTAAGCTACTATTCTTCAATGGATGATTAAGTCCATGATGTTTAATGAGAGACAATTATATGTTGAAATTCATAAGAACATGTAAATGCACTGATTTAAGATGATTTGGCTTAAGATATAATAACAAAACACTAACAATTTTTGTTATGGACAGATAAAAAAAGCTAAATTTCAAACTTATATACAGTCAAATCTCCCATCATGGAATGAAAATTCCCTGATTTGATGATATAATCATACAAATCAGACTCCAACTTAATTATAACTATTTAGAGCACACTCAAGTCATGTTAAATGGAAAAACAAAATTAGTTTGAGAAATAATTAATATTTAAGATAATAGAAATATAAAGTTGGAATTTTTAATAATAAAGAAGGATATTATGTACTTCTGAATATATCAAAAAATTCCCAGAAATAATGCATTTCAAATTTCTCTATTTGAACAAATCATTTTTACAGTCATTTCTTCTAATTGATCCTACTATAGAAAATACCATAAATAGCCTAGTGCTTAAACATTTATATGGAGCAAATAAAAAATTGACAACACCTATAATACTTTAACCTATAGACATCATAACAGCAATACATATCAAGATCATGTATAATAAAACTTTTAAAAGTCATTCAATAACATGGGTGAAAAGATGAAAGTAATAGTCAGACTATGGAAGTATAATTAAAATGTGTTACAGTTTAAAATTATGTTTGTGTATATTATATGTACTTATTTATGCATGATATATTTACATGGATGTGCATACATATAACTGTGTGTATATGTTTGTAAATTATGAGTAGATGTTTCTTATGTATATTAACATTTAAGAGAGTAAATATGTTGTATGTATCTATGAATGAGAGTAAATATACAAATAAGTGAATGTTTTAAGTGAATATGGGTTTGTATTATGAGTGTATGTATGTTACTATCAATACCTCTAGTACTTGGAATATTCATTTAACATCTAATTTCTGTACAGGAAGCATTCTTTTATGATCATATTTACTCCACACTCACACAGGCACTCATCTTCCACTTTCTCTCTTATTCCCTTCTATTAGCAAATAGTATCCATAATTGATCAATACTGTGTGTTTGTTAATTTAAACTGAGACCACAGTAGCCTACTGATACAAGGTTATCCTGTTTTTCCACCTGAGAAATGGTTAAGAAATGACTTACAGTTTCAGAGCAGTCCTTGGTCAATTGTGATTGTTTCTTAAACACAAACTTGTCTTTGCTTTGGCTCATTAGCAGCAGTGCAAAGAACTGCCTGCTCACACCCTTGTTCTACCCTCCCCCTTCCCTGTTTATTACCTTAAGACAATCCCAAAGTTAATAAATATTACCTGTGGCAGGCACCATTTTTAAAACTACAACCACCCTTGTCACTATCATATTTTCATTTATCAATTAACTATGTTACCTGATTGTTTCCAGCCCCCCCATAAGAGCAATTAACAGGGTCTCTACCCGCTTTGCTCCCCACCCTGCCCCCTATTCCCTCCCAGCACCAGTGGTCCCACCTTTATTACACTCACAAACCCCTCCCATCTTTCCAGTAGCCAACCTCAGTGCTAACCCAACACTAACTCCTCCATCTTCCCACTACTATCACACCTCCTCAACTAACATGTACAAGCATACCTTACCTATGCTCAATGCATGCACTCTCCTTGCATATCTTGCATCCTACCAAAGCTCCATCATTCCCCCACTCAACCACTACCACTGTACTACTACTCACACCACCACTCATATCTCACCCTCACTCAGCTCCCCTCCCACCAACTCAAGAAACATCCCTTTGCACCCTCACATATTCTACCAACTATATTACTCAAACATAAAGCATCCCTACAACTTAACACAGTAACCCTCCAACCATACCTATTACCCAAAGAGCACAATCATAAAGTTTCCCTTATAAACAAACACATTCAAAAACTGAGAAAACTAATAACCTCATGCATATCTAAACTAAGTAGAAAGCCAAGTGACTTCGCTCACATTACCAGTGAGCAAATTCTCCCTACAGGTTATGGCATACTAAGAGTAGACCGGCTAAACAAGAAAGGAGGTGGTGTAGCTATAATATTTAAACAGCATCTAAACATCCAGATCTTAAAATCATCAGCTCCACAAATAGGCAATGAAGAAATAATATATACCAACCTCAAAATAAACCAAAACAAAACCATCAGCATAATTGGATGCTATTTCCCACCTGGCCAAAACATCCCTCCACTAGAAAACCTCCTCAGCTGGTCTACCCACCATCTCCCCCAAGAAACTATCATTTTAGGTGATTTAAATATTGACTGGCAATCCTGTTCTGGCAACCATTCAACCCATCATGTAAACCTTCATGGCTTCACCCAACTAGTCCAGTCACCAACCAGGATAAATAAAAACTCCAGCAAGCACACTACCCTGGACTGGATACTAGTCAGTAAGAGCCCCCAGTCATATATAACAGACTGCTTATCAGATTGCCTCAGTGATCACTCCCCAACATTCCTACTCAAAAAATACCTATACCAAGCTAAACCTGTCATCTACCGTCAAATACGTAAAAAACTAAACTTTAACCCACTCACATTTATCTCATCCCTCAAAGAATGTAACTGGCATCCTCTAAAGTACCTCAGTCTTGATGACTCAGTTGAATTTTTTAACACTATCTTCCTGAGCATCCTTAATTACCATGCCCCCATAAGACTTTCCAGAATCAAAGCACAACCATCCCTATGGCTACAGAAAACCACTAAGTCAGAAATGAAAAACAGGGATAAAGCCTGGGAGCACTGGCGCAAAACCAAAACCCCCTCAACTAGACAGAAATTCCTAGAACTATGCAATAGAGTCAAAAAGCTAATAAAACAGGACAAATTCCAATACTACCAGTCTGCCCTAGACTCCTCCCAACACAGCTCCAAACAATTCTGGTCCTCGATAAACTCCATCCTCCACCCAGGTAAAGTCAGTACCCCTCCTCCTAACATCCCTCACTCCTCAGAAAATATTGCTACCTCATTCAACACACATTTCACACAAACCATACTATCACTGGCTAAACAGTACAACCCCCCTCTTCTCCAACCCACACCTTCAACTAGTAATCTCCCCACTGCCTTCTCTTTTTCTCCTGTACCTACCTCCAACATAAAAAAACTCTTAACTAAACTTAAGCCCACCAAATTAGCAGCAGACAACCTCCCAAGTGAATACCAACAAATTGCAGCTGATGCTCTGGCCTACCCAGTATCCATCTTGATTAACCGATCTCTGTCAGAAAGTTACGTTCCCACACTGTGGAAAGTATCACATATAATTCCCCTCCACAAAGGCAGACCCTTCACAGAACTAACCAATTACCGCCTCATAGCTATTCTCTCTCCACTCTCCAAAATACTAGAGAGATGCATACACACTCAGGTCTCAGACTACCTCCTTACTATCAACCTCCATTCCAATACTCAGCATGGTTTCCGACCAAGCCATAGCACCACCACTGCCTTACTCTACTTTACTAACACTATCCTTCAGCATAACAAACAATGGCTATCTCTCCTCTGCTACTTTCCTAGACCTACCTAAAGCATTTGACATGGTCCCACACAAACAACTTATCTCTGTCCTCAGTAACCTATCCTTCTCGCAATCAGTCACCAACTGGTTTCAGAGTTACCTGTCTGACCGCCAACAATCCGTTGTATGGCAGAATGACATATCTCCCCAACTACCTGTCTCCATAGGGGTTCCCCAAGGATCCATCCTTGGACCCCTACTCTTCTAATCTAGCCTCTGCCACCAAACATGGCACCCTCATACAATACGCAGATGACTCAACCATCGTCTGCTCAGCCCAGTCCCTACCCAAACTGCAAAAAGTCACACAGGAAGCCTTTTGCTCTGTTGAAACTTGGTTATCCGATGCCCAATTAATACTCAACCCAAACAAAACTAAACTACTCATCTTCCAACCCACCAAACATACTCAAAACAACTCTCACTTTAACATCACAGCAAAAGACAACACCACTATATACCCAACTAAACACACCAAATTGCTAGGAGTGGAAATAGACAATAAACTAAAACTTGACATGCACATATCCATGACCATAAAAAAAGTCCACAAAAAACTAGGAGCGCTATACAGAAATAAGCAACTTCTCACCAAAGCAGCAAAGATTTCAATAGCAAATTCCCACCTTATCTCCACCCTACTTTATCCCTCTCCAATATATACCAACCTAAGGCAATGAGATCTAAACAAGCTAGAAACCTGCTACAACAAAATCGCCAAATTCGCCACAGGGGCATCCTACCATAATCACCACTGTCTCTCACTTGCTGAACTGGGCTGGCTTGAACTCCCTCACCTCCTTCAATGGTATCAACTCTCATTCATCCACAAACTAGTAAACCATCCACTAAATTTCCCATCCCTCCAGAATCTACTCCAACCCTATCGCACCACCAGACCATTAAGATCCAGCAACAAAAATCACTTGTAGATCACTAAAGCCAATAACTCTGCTGGTGAAGCACTATTCTCTTGCACCATAGCCAAATTATGGAACTCCCTCCCACCCACAATTACCTCCATACCATCATGCACTCACTTCAAAACTTTACTAAAAGCGCACCCAAAAACATGCTGGCTATGCCCTTGCAACTCCCACTCTAATATCACCCACCCCATCCAACCACTACCTTTCTTTCCACTCCACTAACTACCTTGATTATAGCAAACTCAGATGCTCATAAGCCAGTACTTATTATACAGCAGGAACTTCTTCTTGTAACATTTGTTAATGTCTGTTATGTACTTCACAGATAAAGATTCTAGTTGTCTACTGATGTACTATGTTCTTCATCTGTAAATATGTTGTAAGTAATTGCTATGTAAATTGTTAATCGCTATGTGATCCAATGTAACTACTGTCTGTTTATTTTAACTGTGGAGCTTTTCTCCCCGGGCCTCCGCTGAAAATGGACCTACGTCCAGTCAGACACTCCCGGTCAACAAATATAAATAAATAAATAAATAAAGTACTTACAAATTTGCTTGTAGTGCCTTTCATTGCCATATTCTGAAATATGTGGATTATGTTTTTGTATTCATCATACCAATGGGAGATGAAAACTGCTTGAAATGATTTAAAAAGCAGTTTAGCTTAAAATAAAATTACATAGTTCACTAACAAATGCAGAACATTTCAAAGAGTCAAATCTGCTCATTAATATTATTTTCCAATAATTAGCGAAGTAACATTGAATAAATAAGGTAACAGATGTTGAGCAGATTGAGGTGTTTTAAACATCTTCTCCTTTAAACCATTTCATATAGCACAGAAGACAACAGCTTATATTAAAGTATAAGGGGTCTTTATTGCCATGTCGACAGGGCTGTTCATCGAATGCCCTTACATCACCACATGTACACCAGAATACCAAAATATCGAATAGCCACAAAAGGGATTTTTTTCTCTGGCCGTTGTCAGAAATTTGCCATTTCTTTCACTGTAGTGCAATCTCAGAGTTGGTATATTTAAGTAGGGGGGTGTGGGGGGGTGAAGCCCTCCACTTCATTGTGTCTGTCGGTTTGTTTTGTTTTTTGTTGGCCCAGTGATTTTTTTTTCCCTGGAGGAAATAATTGGTTTTGTGGCCATTCAGCATTTAGGTATTTCTGTGTACTTATGTCGATGTAAGGGCATTCAAGGAACAGCCCTGTCGACATGGTACTATAAATGCAAGTATAAGTACAGTAATGTATATAACTGTTGTTATATGCAAATTAATATCTATATAGAAGTCAATTAAATATATTTCTCTCAGAACAAGTTTATAATCACTGTTAACAGTTTCCAAATGTCTGTAAAAATCATGTTCTATGAATTTGTAAGTATTATGTATTCCACCAACAAACTTGATGTTTAACTACCTCTTTGTATTATATCTCAGGTCTTTCATTATCTGTGGATCACCCGTGGTCTATATGCTTGTTATATTTTTTATGAGATTAAACCTTTAGGTGTGCCACTGTCTGTTGCAAGAAACACATTAGTTATTTTACTTATTAAATCGTATTTAATAAAACCATTTATTCTTGTGAAGAATCTGTATTCTGAGGGAGTCCAGGCAGAAAATACCAGATAGCCCTTGAACAATGCAAAAGTTACAAAATGTCAGAAATATAAGACATAGCTAGCAAAGAAGTTAGTGGCTTGTACTTGCATAAATGAAATGTGGATATGAAACAATATATTAGGTCAGTGACAATAATGGATCATTTAAGGAGAGTAACCTTTTAAAATATCAGGACTCACAATGCTAAGTCCTGAAATGTTTAGACTGAATAATCAAAAATCCAGCCTGGCAGTGTGTAAATATTTGTGTGTACAATGTAACAGGTAGCATATTACAGAACCAGAGAAACTGCAGAGGAAATTCCATTACTGTAATAGGTAGTTCTTTGTTTATCAGATGTATTGTGCATAGCAGTAACTATTATTAAAGTTATATTATTTTTTCAGCTTCTTTCATGACACATTAAAACCAGTAATATTGTTTTAAACAAGCATTTTCATCACTATAAATGACATATTTCTCTGGACTGTGATAATCTGTCGCATGAGTATATAATATTTACACTGTACTTATATAAAGGATACAACTTTCACTGAACTATAATTAGGATGACCACAAAATGTCACTAAACAGAGATTAGTACCAGTTGTCTTTAAGTCTGCAGATGTCTTCTTTTTCTTCTTCCCACTGCATTCTTCTTTTCTTTTCTTCATTTCATCATTCCACTTTTTAAAAGATAATGAGGATAAAAACTATAATGATATGTTTAAAAGTTAAATAGATTAATTTTAAATGTTCTGTTTTTGTGTTTCTGATGCTCATTTTAACATTCTAAAACTTCACATTCTGTAAATGATGGTTACCGTTCAAAATGCATTTTCTTCAGCAAGCAACTTGAATCTGGAATCTAGACTGTTATAAGTTGAAAAACAGCTTGAGATATGAGAAAAAAACATTCTAAAGTAATTTAACTAACACTAGGCAGGAAATGAGCTTAAGGGGACTGAAAAGAAGCAGTAAATGTAAAAAACAGTCAATAGCATCTCTAATTCTTTGAATAAGAGCCCAAGTAATGAACGAACACCGCACAACTTAAATCTATTAAAAGAAAGTGGAGTAATGTATCTAAATGATTTTCACACAGGAATACGACTCAACACAACACCCACCGCACATAGATAAAGCTTATCACATACAACACATTCACCAGATAGAATAACCAAAATAAAAAAACAGATTACCTGAAATTATTTATAGAAAGTATATATAAATTAAGTGGATTAGTTAAACATGGTAATATATACCCCCCACATGCACACTTCTCTCTATGTTAGAAAGTAATGTTTGACAGGAATTAAATAAAATAATGAAGAGACTTATAAGTAATAGCAATATTAATATATATGGTTAATTGCACCTGGATGGTTTCTGATGCTTCGTGCGTAGCCACCAACCTGGAGGTGTGGGTATCCTTGATGAATATGGATACACCCCCTCCTTTTGTGGTGTGGTCCGGGTTTTGGGGCCGGAACGCATGATATGAGATGAAACCTGATAGTGCCGGGGTGCTCTCAGGAGCCTTGAACCAGGTTTCAGTCACAGCACAGACATCGATGTTCTCCATACTGAGAAGGGACTCGAGTGTGTGCATTTTGAGATTTAGACTTCTGGCATTGAGCAGCATTACCCTTAGTTTCTTCACGTTTTTGTTTTCTAGGGTGGTAGGTTTAGAATTTGAGCCTTGCCTAAAAAGGCACTATGGGGTGGCAAGAGCCTTAGCCAATATCCGGAATCCCAGGGTGACAGGTGCAAGCCGTCCTTTGAGCAGCGTGGCTTGTCGAGCATGTCATCCCAGGCAGACAGGCACTGGGTCCCCTTTGAATGACACCAGAAATTAAGCCAATTGTTAAAGCTGATCATCTTGTCACTATATTGTGGCATCATTCTTGGTGAAGGAAGGATACTGCTCAGGGTCAGGGTCATACCTGCCTGGGCTACATAATCAGAGAGCTCCTCTATGTCTCTTTTCATGTAGTCCAGGGAGGTACGTCTCAGGTCGTTCACACCAGCATGGACAATGACTGTGTCATACTTGTACTTGCTGTGGAGTGACCTGAGTGCTTGTGTTATGTGGCGGATTCTAGCGCCCGATAGGCAGCTTACCGTGACCTTCTCCTTGTTCAGCCTGGTGAGTGGGACGTCAGTGTGTGGAGTCACCTATGACAAGTATGTTTGGTGTTGTATTTGGCCTTAAGGGCAGTGACTGCTTTGCACACTGATTTTGTTGTTTATGTGTTGTTTGTGTGGTGTATTGAGTTTGCAGTTGCTTGGGTGTCTGCTTTGGAGGCCTCTGCTGTTTAGGTAAATTTTTACTCAGAGTATGTCTTAGTGTGTTTATGTGTTTGATTCAGTTGTGTGGTTGAGTTATGTGAGACTGGTATTGTGGTGTGTGTCGTTGCCTTCTCCTCCTGCCTGGTCTTGCCAGTCCTGAGTTGAGAGAGCTCAGCCTCCAGTTTGGCTAAATAGCTGCATCTCTCGCAAGTGTTAGTATTACGTGGGAGGAGGAGAGGTTGTCCGTGTACATGAGGCAATTGTAACATTGTCTCAGAATTCCCAGATTCACCAACTGGGCAGGAGAGGACGCCAGCATCTGACCCTTTGACATGCTAGAAAGATTTATGAGTTGGTATGAGACAGAAAAGTAGTGGGCTTAGCAGGGAAGTGGGCACTCCTGGGGGGTTTTGCTAGTGAGAGATTTGTATAATATAGGAGTGCTTGACCTGCAAAGAGAATGCTTATAAGACAAGGGATATGCTTATAAGACAAGTGCTGAGCTTTTTGAGAAGAAAAAGCTATTTGGAACAAGTGCTGCACTTTTTAGTGAAGGTGTAAACTGTTTAGGTTCCTAACAGAGCAGTTCTAAGGGAAAAATTGAAGAACAGACTTTCTGGAGCCAGAAAGAGTTTAACCTTGTTTAACCGGCGCTGCCCGATGCTGCTCTAGTGGCAACAAAGAGCTAAATCGCGCTAAAGCACGTTAAAGTGTGCTTGATAGCAGGGGCTGGAAAGAAGCAGGAATAGACCCAAAACTGCCAATAAAACTACAGTTTCAAGTCAGTAACCACCTCTACGGGGGCAGGGAAGCTGCTCAATGTTATTCACTGCCACTGATCAACAGAGAGACTTTCCTTTAGCCCAAGCAAAAATGGCCTCACAGAAACTTTCAAATAGTTCAGGAACAGCAAGCCTGTAACTGAACTTTTTTAACTCTCAGAAAAGTGGGAAAAAAGCAAGATTTTTTTTTTGTTTTTTTTTTCAGAGATAGCAGAGGTTCACAAGTAATATCAAGTTATAACAGTGCAGTAAATGACCCCACACAAGAGTGCTAGGTCAAGGACAGAAAATATGCAAGTTTTAAGAAAAAACAATTTAAAATTAAGTGCAAACAGGAAATTCAGCAAACAGCTTTTGGTTGTGCTCTAAATACAGCTACTAATACAGAAATCAAGTTTAACAAGCCAGCAAATGCTCAAGCTAGGCAGCTATGCAGAAAAACTTAGCAAATAAACAGAGAAAAAATACTTAAAATCTCAAAAGTGGCTCCCTTCTTCTCTCAGCGATTTTTCCTCTTGGAGGGTGCTTCACCAACAGCCAACAAGCCTGAAAAGACGCCCAAACCATGAGGCAACTAGGTTTTAAGAGAGAAAGATGAAGGAGTTTTGGAAATGACCCCTAGTGGCCAATAAAACTACAGTTTCAAGTCAGTAACCAACTCTACGGGGGGCAGGGAAGCTGCTCAATGTTATTCACTGCCACTGATCAACAGAGAGACTTTCCTTTAGCCCAAGCAAAAATGGCCTCACAGAAACTTTCAAATAGTTCAGGAACAGCAAGCCTGTAACTGAACTTTTTTAACTCTCAGAAAAGTGGGGAAAAAAGCAAGATTTTTTTTTTGTTTTGTTTTTTCAGAGATAGCAGAGGTTCACAAGTAATATCAAGTTATAACAGTGCAGTAAATGACCCCACACAAGAGTGCTAGGTCAAGGACAGAAAATATGCAAGTTTTAAGACAAAAATTATTTAAAATTAAGTGCAAACAGGAAATTCAGCAAACAGCTTTTGGTTGTGCTCTAAATACAGCTACTAATACAGAAATCAAGTTTAACAAGCCAGCAAATGCTCAAGCTAGGCAGCTATGCAGAAAAGCTTAGCAAATAAACAGAGAAAAAATACTTAAAATCTCAAAAGTGGCTTCCTTCTTCTCTCAACATTTTTTCCTCTTGGAGGGTGCTTCACCAACAGCCAACAAGCCTGAAAAGACGCCCAAACCACGAGGCAACTAGGTTTTAAGAGAGGAAGATGAAGGAGTTTTGGAAATGACCCCTAGTGGCCAATAAAACTGCAAAGCCAATAAAGCCACTTCTGGTACAAAATACGCAGATCCCCTGTTGCCCACTGTGAATGCTTTGGTGACAGACCCTTAACTGCTACTCCCATAGTCATTTTGAATCCTTTTCATTATTCTCTCTTCTTAAGATATTAAAACCACACCAGAAATGTGAGGAGATAGCTCTCTGCAGCATTAAGGTAGAGGACTGGCTTCACTTCCTTGTTATTTGTGAAAAATGAAAAACAAAACCCCTTAAACATTGCAATATTAAGCAAAAGTAATAATCGGTCCACAATTCCAGGTGTTAATTTCTCTTCTATGAAAATACTGAAGAAACATACTCAAACAGGCTTAGTCACTGGAATAACTCAGCTTTAATTTATGATAAGCACTTTTGTCCAACAATTGGACTTCTTCAGATCAACTTTTCAATAACAGTTTTAAAGCATGGAAAACTAATATCTATCTATCTATCTATATATATATATATATATATATATATATATATATATATATATATATACATAAAAAGCACAGAGCATAATAAATCTTGATTGACAACGTCATACAGAGTAATGAGTTTAGCTTACAACTAAAAGCTAGCCTGATGGAATACAAGTCATTTTTTACAATCCAGACTAAAATAAGAAACATAAAGAGTCATAATAAAACACATTTCAAATAAAATGAAAAGCAGAACTAGTAATTAACTCCTAGCCTGTCTCCAAATATCTGTCTCCAGATAGGAGCAAGGTGTCTTAAAACTCCCTCCACTAAAGACTATTTAGCACCAAGGTGACTACAAGATCCTTCCAAAAGGAGTTATACACTAAAAAAAAACTAAAAAGAAGAAAAACAAAAAAATTACAGAGCTAAAGTGAAGAAGAATGTGTGTATGTGTGTCTGTGTGTGTGTGGTGGGTGTGTGTGTGTGTGTGTATGTGTACATGTGTGTGTGTGTGTGTGTGTGTGTGTGTGTGTGTGTGTGTGTGTGTGTGTGTGTGTGTGTGTGTGTATGCATCTGCATCCATGTGTAGCAACAAGTACATGAATCAAGAAAACAGCCCCCACTGTAGTAACCTTGGAAAAGATAAAATATAAAGAAACATAACAGATAAAAATACAATCAAAATAAAAACTTTGATCATAAATGTATTAAGAACAGACAAAAATGAAAAACTATTTTACCCACAGAGCTTCATCAGATCACTGTTAAAACTGAGTATCCATAAAATAAATCATATGCTGAAAATAGGAAAAAAGGAAACAGTCAATAAAATTTGCGAAAAAATGCATATGTATATTGTTGTAGCAAAACAGAAAACAAGCAGAATCCATCAAAAATGCAGGCATAAAAAATGTCCAGAAAAATGAAGAAAGGAGTAAACATATCAGGTTAAACCCATTAATAAAGTAGTTTGTGGCCCAGTTTCCTAAACTGAAGATTGCATTAGGTTGAACAAATAGAATTAAGTCCAGGCAGATTGTAGCATTATGAAGAATTTGTCATTTCAGCTTTTTCTTTTCAGGAATGACATTGCAGTACCCCGTGAGTGGATGATTGCACACATGCACACACATACACACACACTCTTCTTCACTTCTTCACTTCAGCTATTTTTTTTTATTGTTTTTTTTTTTTTTAGTTTTTATAGTATATCACTCCTTTTGGAAAAAGATCTTCATGTTTGGTGCTAAACAGACTTCAGTGAAGGGAGATTTGTGATGCATTGTTACTGTCTGGAGAAAGAGTAGGAGCTAATTACTAGTTCTGCAAATCAGTTGGTTTGGACAATGTATTTATTAGTATTCGTTCTGTTTCTTATTTTAGCTAGTGTTTAAAAAAATGACGTGTTGCATCAGGCTAGCTTTTAGTTGTAGGCTAGGCTCATTACTACGTTTGAGATTGTCAGTCATGATTTATGATGCTTTGAGCTTTTATGTATATAATATAAATATATATATATATATATATATATATATATATATATATATATATATATATATATATATATATATATATATAGGTTAAAGCTGTTATTGAAAAGTTGATGTGATGAAGTCTAGTTGGCGGACAAAAGCGCTTATCATAAATTAAATCTGAGTTATTCCAATAATTAAGCATGTTTGAGTTTGTTTCTTCAGTACCTTCATAGAAGAGGAATTAACATCTGATGTTTTGCCTGTTTATTACTGTTGATTAATATTGTAATATTTAACTGTTTTTTTTTGTTTTTTTTTTCATTTTTCACAAATGAAGAGGTGAAGTCAGTCCTCTAGCTTAATGCTGGAGACAGCTATCTCCTCACATCTCTGTTGCTAGAAAAATGTTAAAATACAAATGACTCTCTACCTGAAGTGGAAGAGTTAATACTACAAGTTTCAACACTTCCAAAAGAGATGACCTGCTATTTCTTGAAACAAAGTATGAAAAAGGAAAGAAAAAAGTAAGGAAGCAAAGAAAGAAAGAAAGACATTAATACATTCTGAATCTTGCTATTACACTGTTAAAATAATTTTACAGGGCCCCCCCCCCCGAAACCCTGATGTGCAGTACTCTTTCTTCCACATCTCCGCTAATCATTAATTATTCCTTGTTTAATTAATTCAGAGCTGAGCCAAAAAGAAACATTCCATATGATTCAGTGTTCTACAATGGTTTACAAAGAATAAATAAAATAAAATTGTACTTGTTTGTCCTGTGGCTCACTTTTTGTAATACAGGATTCCTGGACACGAGGCAGATTTATCAGTCATTGGTGATCTTTGTCATTTGATCTGCTTAAGATATTAAGATATCAGATCACAACAGTTCTTTTTTCTACATGTTTTCCATATTTTACCAGTCTGCCTTTTCAATAACCCTAGCATAGAATCAAGCTGATTTAATACGGAGTGTTGTTGAAAACTTGACTCCAGCTTGATGTATTGCCAAAATTTAATTTTCTCATTGGAAGAAGTAGCTAAACATTCCCTGAAAATAGGAAATCCATTTCCTTCCTTTCCTGACTAACCAAGTCGTTCCATTAGAAGCAATCAATATTGATCTAATACTGCCAAAATGTAGATTTGGCTTCTATCTGACACCAGCTTTGATTTCAGGTCCTGTTCCATATGCCAAAATGATGGTCACTCCTTTTCTCAATTATAGTCTTACCTAGCTAATAGTCAAGCCCACCTGGGTCCCAACATGTCCCTTTTCCATCTGAAATTGCATATAGCCAGTCTTCTTGAATTGCATGAATCTCTGATAGAAGCCTTATCAGAAGTGGGAAAGTTCTCCCCTAAATAGTTTAGCTCAGAGAAATAGCAGCATCATAGGTTTGCACATCTGGGACTTGCAACCCTCCCTTTGCAAATCACATTATTAGTTTTTTTCCCCTAAGTCTCCTAGACAGGTTACACTGCCACAAAAAATCCATGTTAACTTTTTTTTGCAATTTCTGCAGTTATGGACTTAGACAAACATGCACGGTATGCCTACACAGAAAAATACATTTAGGATCATAGGAGATTACTAGGCTATTGATCAAGAGGTCATTTTAAGTCTAGCCATTTCATCCCAAAGTAATACCATGAAAATGCTAGTCAATCCCAAAAATTGCATTTAGTGATGACTGTCCATATCCAGAAGGGTTGTGGGCATTGTCCAAGGCAAGAATGTACAGTGCCCCATCCACTCATCCAGGTTCATCTAGAACAATCTTGTAGAGGTGCTCTGTTTCATATGAATTGGTAGCCTATTCCAAAGATACGGCAGTCATTGGGAGAGAAATCTGTCCCTCCAGTATGTCCTACTTAAGTCGCATTCCATATTTAGGCCCCTGCAATGGGTAGCTCTTGTCCCGTTTGATTTACTGATATGCAGCAAGTTCATTAGGTTTGGGTCTTGGATTGCTCTGTAGGCCAGGCATAAATAGATAAAACATTTTAATAGCATTAATTCTTGCTAGGAAATGTAGATGTAGCCTCTTCCTATTAGCCACTGTCTGAACTCACCAACAACTGGTTTTGCTTTGTTCTCTATCACTTCCACCATATTGGTTGACTTAACTACCCCCAAGTGCGAGTGCGTGCACACACGCACCTGTCCACACACACACACACACACAAACATTTGCTCCTTAAAAGTATCACTTTTGCAATTTACTACTGAAGTTAATTCAAACTTAGTTAATTCCATAGAAGATTGCATCTAACATTAATAATTTATTTTTTTATTTATTCATTCATGTGCTGAAAATGACAAGTTTTCATGAAAAAAAAATGTAGAGAGGCATTACTGTTTGAAGCTCTGTATGGTTTCAGGAATTCCAAAGGTCTGGGAATATCATTAAATGGTTTATAGATTGCAACTTGCTATTTCCTACTTACAACTTTTCAAAGTTATAAGAATGCATGTATGAGTAAGTGTTTATGAAAATGTATACGAAGCTTGTGCATCTAAGATTTTCAGATTTTTAACCTGTAGCCAGTTCCAAGCATTCTACATAGCTATATTCTTCAGTGTCTATTGTGTTGGTAATATATAGGTAAGTGCAACAGATCTGTTACAAACCTTTAGTTTTCACTGACTTTACTCCTCAATTAGTTAGCCCTAAAAGTACACATTGCATGATGCCAGATCAATACATAGGTGCAAAAGTAAGAACACATAATCATTATGAGCAAAGACAATAATTTGTTCTTGTTCTATTTCCAAGAACACAAACACACACACACACACACACACACACACACACACACACACACATGCATGCACACAAGCACACATATTTGTTTTATGCTCATTTGTAATTGTTAGAAAAATGTTAAAATACAAATGACTCTCTACCTGAAGTGGAAGAGTTAATACTACAAGTTTCAACACTTCCAAAAGAGATGAACTGATATTTCTTGAAAGAAAGTATGAAAAAAGAAAGAAAAAAGTAAGGAAACAAAGAAAGAGAGAAAGACATTAATACATTCTGAATCTTGCTATTACACTGTTAAAATAATTTTACAGGGCCCCCCCCCCCCAAAACCCTGATGTGCAGTACTCTTTCCTCCACATCTCCGCTAATCATTAATTATTCCTTGTTTAATTAATTCAGAGCTGAGCCAAAAAGAAACATTCCATATGATTCAGTGTTCTACAATGGTTTACAAAGAATAAATAAAATAAAATTGTACTTGTTTGTCCTGTGGCTCACTTTTTGTAATACAGGATTCCTGGACATGAGGCAGATTTATCAGTCATTAGTGATCTTTGTCATTTGATCTGCTTAAGATATTAAGATATCAGATCACAACAGTACTTTTTTCTACGTTTTCCATATTTTACCAGTCTGCATTTTCAATAACCC
Source organism: Protopterus annectens (assembly GCF_019279795.1). Classification (NCBI taxonomy): domain Eukaryota; kingdom Metazoa; phylum Chordata; order Ceratodontiformes; family Protopteridae; genus Protopterus; species Protopterus annectens. Next base: position 1,812,503,352 of record NC_056726.1, on the reverse strand, counting down.
TAGCATGGAATCAAGCTGATTTAATACGGAGTGTTGTTGAAAACTTGACTCCAGCTTGATGTATTGCCAAAATTTAATTTTCTCATTGGAAGAAGTAGCTAAACATTCCCTGAAAATAGGAAATCCATTTCCTTCCTTTCCTGACTAACCAAGTCGTTCCATTAGAAGCAATCAATATTGATCTAATACTGCCAAAATGTAGATTTGGCTTCTATCTGACACCAGCTTTGATTTCAGGTCCTGTTCCATATGCCAAAATGATGGTCACTCCTTTTCTCAATTATAGTCTTACCTAGCTAATAGTCAAGCCCACCTGGGTCCCAACATGTCCCTTTTCCATCTGAAATTGCATATAGCCAGTCTTCTTGAATTGCATGAATCTCTGATAGAAGCCTTATCAGAAGTGGGAAAGTTCTCCCCTAAATAAAACCAGAGCAACAGTAACCAAAGAAGAATTAATCCACGACCAGGGAAGAAGGAAGCAGTTCTCGGTTGCAAACTGAAAATAGTTTTAATAGCAGAATTCTCGGATTAAAAGTTACACAAATCACAAGGTTAAAAATCACACAAGCGCTTTCGCTCAGGCAGTCCTGAACTTTATCAAGTGTTACAAAAATTCTGTATTCCAATGTTCCATATATATCCTGGTAATTATGGTCTTAATTGGAAAAACTTGTTGGTAAAGTGCTTTAGTGAGTTAAAGGTATAGACTGAGAATTGATTTCATTAAACATCAACTACCAATAATAAAACATATATATATATATATATATATATGTATATAAATAATATGAAATCAAGTTTTGAACACAAGGCTTCACTAATAGGAATTTAAAAGTGAGGAGTTAAAAATTCAAATTAAACTGGAAAATTCAATGACACTTGTATTGAGTGTGCTGAGTGAGTTACAAATGGTTACATATTGCTAAAAGAAACTGTAATATTAAGTTAAATTAGTTACTAATAGACATTAATCAGTGACATAGATATAAATTTAGTGGTAGAGATGGTGAGGACTTAAAAAATTGCAAGACAATAATTACCCATATAGTTTGGCTTAGTGTGTGGATGAGTTGTTATGTTGAGGAATTTCAGCAACAAGGCTATAACCTAGCTCTTCTTAGCTTCAAAACTGGTTTGATGCTAATCATCCCATTGAGGCCAGGCGGTTTCCCTGCATCCAGCCTCAACTGCCATTGTAGTTCACGATAACCTAGGGTAGATTCCCAATCACCACCCCTTGCATCTGGTTCAACTTGTTCAAGAACTAGAAACTGAATTTTGAGCTCTGGGCAAGAGGGGGAATGTTTGAAAAAGGCATTGGTCTCTTTCTTTTTGGCCATATCGTAAAGGTGTTCATAAATTCGTTTTCTTAATTCCCCTCTCAGTTTTACCCACATAGAAGCTTTGACAGGTGATACATACACCCAAGTAAACCACCCCTCTAGTGGCACACGTGTAAAAACCTGTTGGATGTACTCTAAAATTTCTTGATGGAATATAGGGAGATGTTTCTTTCAATATGGCGTGGCATTGTGCACAAGTGCCACATTTAAATGTGCCCAACCTGGGTTGTTTGACTCTCTTCTTAGTTTCTTGCTTTTTTTCAAATATTTCTTTCAAGTTGGCCCCTCTTTTTTGGACAAAACTAGGTTTGGATGGTATGTAGTCCTTTAGTTCTTCAAAAAGGGCCAGAACTGGCCAATGGTGCAAGATGTTTTTTTCCATTTCTTGAGAATTAGATGAGTAGGTGTATGCAAAACTGTTTGTGTGGGAAACTTCTGTATTTGAGGGGATATTAAACGGAAGTTCCGGTCCTCTTCCTAGTATCGGTGTGTATAGAGAATGTCTTGAAGAACTTACTTCAGCAGCTAAGGTTCTAAATAATTCCAGGGGGTAGCCTCTTTCCAAGAACAAGGTCTGTAAGAACTCCACTTCCAATTCAAAGTCATTCTGTGTGCTACATATTCTACTTGCTCTAATGAGCTGTCCCTTGATGATTCCTCTTTTTTGATATAAGGGGTGTGCACTCTCGAAGTGTAGAAAAGAATTGGAAAAAGTGGATTTACGGTGCAATTTGGAGTGGAAAGTTTTTTGAGTGTAGTCCTTATACAAGGTAACATCTAGATAATGAAGTTCATGTAAATCGGCAGTGTGTGTAAATTGTAGGAAGTTCGTGGTTGAATTGATGTAACTGAAAAATCGGGACAAATCTTCCTCCGAGCCAGCCCATAGGATACAGATGTCATCCAGGTAGTGTCTGTAGAAAAGGATGTACTGTTCCCAAGGTGGTATAAGGACAAAAGTGTGCTCCCACATATGCAATACTACGTTCGCATAGAAGGACGCACAGGGTGCTCCTATGGCTACACCCTTACGTTGCCGAAACAGTTCTCCATTGAAAAAAATGAAATTGTTGGACAGGACAATTTCCATCAATTCAGTAAGTAGGTTGGACATTTTGTTGGTGAGGGTGGTTTTTTGACCAAGAAATTCAGCAAACCATTCTAACCCTTCTTTGTGCGGGATACTGGAGAAAAGATCCTTGATATCCACAGTGACCATTAAGATGTCTGGTGAAAAACATGAGGTAGGAATGTCACGCAAAAAATGCCAGGAATCTTTGCAAACATGGGTAAGTAAAGGTGTGTATTCTTTAGTCATGAAATCAATAAATTTCCCCAGGGGTTCAATCACACCTCCTGCCCCTGATACGATCGGTCTGAATTTGAGAGGGTGGGTCCCTTTATGAGTTTTCGGTATCCCAAAGATGACCGGTATTCTAGGCTTCTCCACATGAAGGTAGTTGAATGCCTTTTCATTAATGGCCTGCTGCAATAAGAGGTCATTCAGGTAGTAATTAATCTGTGCGAGGGCGATGTTAACCTCATTTCGCGAAACCGTCTCATATTGTTCATCATCTTGTAACATAGTATGGATGTACGCTTCATAATCCCCAGAAAACATGAGGACAATTCCTCCACCCTTATCAGGTTTCATGATCCTGATTTTCTCTTCTTGAAGATGTTTTATGAGGTTAGTTTCTTGGTCCGAAAGATTAGGATGGGACAAGGCTTTTTAACTTTTGGATAATTCCCTGAAATCATTCTCCACCAGTTTCTCAAAGAAGAGAATTATCGGGTGGAGTGGAGGATTAAAGAGGCTAGTACGGGTTAGGCCCATGTCATGCATTCTCAGGCCTTTGAAAATTAAGTTTAAGTTCAGACCTCTAGTGAACAATTTCAGCTCTACCAAGGCTTGTGTCAGATTCATAGGCTTAGATGGTACAAACTGCAACCCTCGTGTGAACACGTCAAAGGCGCATTCATCTAGGACCACGTCTGTGTAATTGTAAATAACAAAATTGTTTTTCCTTAAAATGGTGCAATTACCCTCTGTGTTATCAAGTATCTGAGTCAAAGATGGGAATACATTCTGTGGGAAGTTCTTCTAGAGGTCCAGGGACCCCAGAAGAGTGGGGGGCATTCAACGACCAGTATTCCAAGTCCTCGGTGCTTGTTTCTGTCCCCAAACCCCGGTCTGGCCGGGGTTCCGTTGAAAATCCTGGTTGCTGTTGCCCTTCCTGCCTTTCTCTGCTAATCTTTCACTTCTTCTAGGAGGTTCCTCTAGCTCATCATGCATGTCATCAGGCCTATCTGAATTAATGGTGGGTGTCTTGGAGAAGCCCCCTCTGTAGTACCCATTAGGAAAGGGGTAAGCCAAACCATCTCTATAATCCACTAGGTCACGTTCTAGTTTTCTTAACTTCCTGTTAAGAATCTTGTCGCATCTAGGCTATTGATCAAGAGGTCATTTTAAGTCTAGCCATTTCATCCCAAAGTAATACCATGAAAATGCTAGTCAATCCCAAAAATTGCATTTAGTGATGACTGTCCATATCCAGAAGGGTTGTGGGCATTATCCTAGGCAAGAATGTACAGTGCCCCATCCACTCATCCAGGTTCATCTAGAACAATCTCGTAGAGGTGCTCTGTTTCATATGAATTGGTAGCCTATTCCAAAGATACGGCAGTCATTGGGAGAGAAATCTGTCCCTCCAGTATGTCCTACTTAAGTCGCATTCCATATTTAGGCCCCTGCAATGGGTAGCTCTTGTCCCGTTTGATTTACTGATATGCAGCAAGTTCATTAGGTTTGGGTCTTGGATTGCTCTGTCGGCCAGGCATAAATAGATAAAACATTTTAATAGCATTAATTCTTGCTAGGAAATGTAGATGTAGCCTCTTCCTATTAGCCACTGTCTGAACTCAACAACAACTGGTTTTGCTTTGTTCTCTATCACTTCCACCATATTGGTTGACTTAACTGCCCCCAAGTGCGAGTGCGTGCACACACGCAACTGTCCACACACACACACACACACACACACACACACACAAACATTTGCTCCTTAAAACTATCACTTTTGCAATTTACTGCTGAAGTTAATTCAAACTTAGTTAATTCCATAGAAGATTGCATCTAACATTAATATTTTATTTATTTATTTATTCATTCATGTGCTGAAAATGACAAGTTTTCATGAAAAGAAAATGTAGAGAGGCATTACTGTTTGAAGCTCTGTATGGTTTCAGGAATTCCAAAGGTCTGGGAATATCATTAAATGGTTTATAGATTGCAACTTGCTATTTCCTACTTACAACTTTTCCAAGTTATAAGAATGCATGTATGCGTAAGTGTTTATGAAAATGTATACGAAGCTTGTGCATCTAAGATTTTCAGATTTTTAACCTGTAGCCAGTTCCAAGCATTCTACATAGCTATATTCATCAGTGTCTATTGTGTTGGTAATATATAGGTAAGTGCAACAGATCTGTTACAAACTTATAGTTTTCACTGACTTTACTCCTCAATTAGTTAGCCCTAAAAGTACACATTGCATGATGCCACATCAATACCTTGTTCTATTTCCAAGAACACAAACACACACACACACACAGACATACACACACACACACACACACACACACACACACACACACACACACACACACACACACACACACACACACATATTTGTTTTATGCTCATTTGTAATTGTTAGAAAAATGTTAAAATGCAAATGACTTTCTACCTGAAGTGGAAGAGTTAATACTACAAGTTTCAACACTTCCAAAAGAGATGAACTGATATTTCTTGAAAGAAAGTATGAAAAAAGAAAGAAAAAAGTAAGGAAACAAAGAAAGTGAGAAAGACATTAATAAATTCTGAATCTTGCTATTACACTGTTAAAATAATTTTACAGGGTCCCCCCGAATCCCTGATGTGCAGTACTCTTTCCTCCACATCTCCGCTAATCATTAATTATTCCTTGTTTAATTCAGAGCTGAGCCAAAAAGAAACATTCCATATGATTCAGTGTTCTACAATGGTTTACAAAGAATAAATAAAATAAAATTATGTAAACTACCTCCAATATTATCATAAGAATGAGAGCAAGAAATACTATGAAATACTACATTTTCATTAGTATATATTCCACCCAATTGCACTTAATTTTTTTGCTGTTTCAAAGATTACATTTATTTTCCTTGGACTTCCAGCAGCCATCCAGTAAAAATACGTATACATTTTGTCACACCCCAGCATACTTGGTAAATAACTAATTGTAATATGTTTTATTAAGTAAGCAGAAAACTGGCAGAATGTATATTTACTGAAGCTAAATGAACACTGTGGGTGTATTGTGAAATATAACATCCAGTGTACAAATAAGTCTCTAATAAAAACACATCCTTCATCATGTAATTGTAGTTATATAAATGTTGCCTAAAAGTTTGCCAATTGCTACAAACTGCATTTTCCTGTTTAATTTCAAGTGTGTTTCCACTTAGGAAATAATGCCAAAGAAAGAAACAAATATTTATTGGCATCTCATAGAAGAGGTCTAACAATGGTTTTCATTAAAATAAAGATGCAATCCAAAAAGTAATTTATTATCCCACTTTGTTCAAGTGGCACCAGTTCAGCAATGTTACATGACCAGTCCAATAGTATAATGCAACCTTGGAAATAAAAGTTGGAAGCCCTTGCTGATTTGAAGGAATAAGACACAGACACGTTTGAATTCAAGCAAATGGCTGGTCAGACAAATTCCCTTACCCCTGCCAAAGATATCAAATTAGAACAGTTTTCTGCAGCTACTGTCTTCAGGAAAAGCCACATAATAAACTGCATCATAAGCAGCTTCAACCAGGACTACTGATAATGTAGAACACATCCGTAACTTCATTTTCTTGGCCTTGTACACACATGGTCTCTTTGGAATTGTAGCAATATGAATCAGTATCCTCTTGTGATTTAGCTTTTAGTGCTATGTTTTGGACCACAGCAGTTCTATTTCTAGTGCAGTCCAGAAGTCTTTACAACTTTAAGGAGCTAAGCATCCTTATTTAGACAGATGACAGCCTAACTGATTTGGAACTGTGCCATGTTATGCTGATCTTGTTAGTATTAGATTGTATTCATTACTCGTTTAAATTTTTTACTTCTCACATTTATGGCTCCAAAGCATTATTGGTACAGTTGTTAACCCCCCACCCCACCCCATGTCAGTACAACCAACATAAGCATAACTAATTAATGTCTGCACAATTAAATGATTACACCCTCAGCACTCTGTGCTCGTTTGTTATCCCTAAATGACAAGTGTCTGGACTCTGTTTCTAGTAATATGGTTTAAAGAAATTCATATCATAGCAAAAAGCTTGATACATGATTTATACAAGAAGTGAAGTAGTACACATGTATCTCAGCTGTTTATTTAAGCGGTAGTTTGAATTTAACAGCCACAGCCCTGTGAGTACTTCTAGGCAGGAATGGTTCCACTCAAGATCTCAGCCATGCAAGTGAATGGTGGTAGATGTTTTGCCATATTGCAACATGCCTTCAGGTCTGTGCATATTAAGAAACCTCTATGACCTTAATCTTGGCACACCAGACATTTTCCTTTTTGCTTTTAAAATCTGTATAGATGAAATACTGATAACTGCGCAGTAATTCTAGGAGGTATTTTAATGAAATTCAAGACTCTACACTGGATGGGTTTACCACCTGGGTAGCTGTTCACCATGTTTCTGATCATAATCAGATTATGATGCATTTCAGACATGTACATTAATAAATTCACCTTGGGAATGGACTGAAGTGAAGCTTGAGAGGTATATTTTGACATCCATGTTAAGAGTACATAACAAGTAATTATATTTGGAGAACTCTGATCATAATTCTTCATAATATCCTAGAGTTTTACCTGCTTCAGTGTATTACAATTATAAAAAAGAGAGAGTGTAGGACCACAAATTGTTTTACTGTTTTGTTTCTCCTATTAACCAGGTGAACTTGGGCATCCTGAGGCAATGTAGCAATTGCCTCATGTATACCGACAACCATCTCCTCTTACCTCCCAACACTCACACTTGCGAGAGATGCACTTATATATCACTTGGGGGTTCAGGGGGCTTGCCCCCTGCAAAATAGTAAAATACACATACCATTGAGTGTGGAAAATCACAGTCTGGTAAGCTGCATAGCATGGGTGACTGATATCACCTCCTGCTATGTCGAATACATCAAACTCTGGGAGTTTATGTATTCCATTTCAAGTTTGCTGCCTATTCGATGATAAAGATTCGTCTTTCCAGGTTGACATTTTGGACAGTCGATCAAAGCAGTTTCGTGAAAGTAATAGTAAACTGTTTGAAACAACATAAATTATAGACATTTCAGAACAGTGAATTTCTGTTAGTGATGATAGAGTGCTGAAAAGAAATGTAACTTATGTTACCATGACGTAATCAGCATGAAGAAAATTTACTAGATTTTCAAGCTTGCAGCAGGACAAGCAACATTATTGTTAGAAAGGTATCAGAAATGTCTAGCCAAAGAAAATTAGTGGATCTGTTTAAAAAATCATGGAGCATCCGTCATTTTGTAAGGTACTAAGTGAATGAGTTTGCAGGGCCATATGAGTTTTATGGAACTCAGACATTCCAGGCAAATATACAGTAATTAATTATCATTCTATGGCAGCAATTTTAAAATCAGCCAATGAGAAAAAAAATGATAAACTTATGATCTTCTAAGATATTCCAGTGACATATAAATAACATTGGAAGCTTGTTCCATTTTTTTTTTACTTGCCTAATTCACAACAACATTAAATTTCAAATGTTGTTTCTAGCCTCATTTTATTTTTCATATAAAGATAATAAATGTCAATTTTCAACAGCCCAAAAACATAACCAATGTTTATGAAAACTGTAGCTGAGTATCCCATTAATTTCTTATTTAAAGTTCCAATTTTATATATGATCTTTGCAACAAAACAACCAGAATATAAGCTAGTCATTGTAATATTTTCAACACTTAATGCATAATCTGTGGAGCCTAGGTGTAAGGTAATATTACGTTTAATAATTGGATGGTGACTGCCTGGCAGAACAGAAATTATTTTAAAGCTAACCTTCATTACAAATTATTAACATGCCATTTGATAAGACTAGCCTGTTAAAGGGGCATTTATTATTTCTATTAATTCATGAGCATCCAAGAAACCTGTAAAGAATATCACTTGTGGGTCGGTATAGTCTCTGACACTCCAAGTTATGTTGGTAGCTTCTCATCATTTAATACTTTTCTCAACTGAAAATCCTGACACTGTAAAAAAATCCACCAAGGGCCTCAAATCATTAGTAGAGCAAGTGGGACAGCTATAGGTGGCAATCAAGGTTGTATTATAGTTTTAATATTGTTATCACACATCTGCTTTGTTAATATTGCTGTTGAACATAATTATTTTCAAGACTGTTAGATCAACTTTAATAAATATGGAAACAATGCCACTCCTCCTTATATAACCAATTGTGTGCACTGTATCCCTCTAAATTATTAACCCAATCGCCATCCTTCTAGCAAGTTTCAGTAACTATAGAGAGAACATGCTAACTATCATTTAATGCACAATTCCTTCCAACAGTAATTAGCAGTCTTAAATAACTATTCTCTAAGTTTCTTCCACATAGTTAATTGATCAATGTACAACAGTAAACGAACAAACCTGTGGTTGACTTTTGGCTATTTCACTAAAATGCTCGATAGTAATCTTTTTCTCCCTACTAATATATATATTAACACCATGTTTGTTGATTATGCTTAAAAAATATGAATACATGTCCATTTTCTTCATTTTGATTAACAGGTCTATTATCTTCTCAGCCATCTTCAGGTAATTTCTACTCCTCTGATCAGTGGCTCCTGCATGACAGAGGAATGCACCTTAATATCTATGTCTCATTCAGATCTCCTAGATAATAGCTAGTTGATCAAGAACAAATGCCCAGTCAAAATAAAAGTTATACATAATGCAGTTTCAATGGAAAACCAGAAAGCTGTGGGTTCTGTTCCCACTCCAGCTGATTGGATTGCTGTCACTACAGTGTAGTAATAAGAGGCTGCTCTACTCTTGAATATATTATCCTTCAGATAAGACATTAAACTAAGGTCTTCCCTACTTGGGTTGGTGTTAGCACAGACAGATGTAAAGCATCCCATGACACCTATCAAAAAGAGTAGGGGAAAGCTGTGGGTTCTGTTCCCTCTCCAGGTGATTGGATTGCTGTCACTACAGTGCATTCTTAGGAGGCTGCTGTACTAAATATCCTCTAGTAGTAAAAAATGCTACCTTAAGGCTCCCCTTAAAAGAGCCCATTAGCCTAGTGGGACTAACGCAGTTAACAAAGGACAAATATATTGTTTCCAAGAGAATGTCCTCAAGTAATGTATCATTGAAAGGCCTAAATCTCTCTGTAAACAGGTATGCTACCTTACAACGGACAAAAAACAGTATTTTGTTTTAACACATGTTGGTGATTCTAGAGCACAACATTTGAAAGTTGTATGGTCCCTACTATTGATATTGTAATTAAGTATTGATATAAAAGTCTACTAAGTTACATAGCTTGATTTACTATCATGCAATTATCCTTTGTTTTTCTTCCTTTGCATTTTTAATGTGTCATGATAATTGTTTGAACATGGCCACAGTATTTCTATTTGTTGTTGTTAGAATTTGATATGTTCTTAATAATTACATCTTTTGATAGTATGGTTTTGCAATAACATTTTTGTCAGTTTAAGGCACTGTTGTTCCTTAATATCAATGTATAGTCAAGTAATCAGTGCTCTAATCCTCCTGTCAAGAGACGTGCTATACTATAAAGTCATACCTAGCTATTCCAGTATGTTTTCTCCACAAGTATTTTTAAAGATGGATAGAATTTTGCCTACTAATACTTTGATGTATCTATAAATAAGTGATAGAGAGAAGACTGAAATGATTATCATCTAACTATGTATTAGTTTAGTAGCTTACATTGATTCTCATGCGCACTGAGATAATATAAAACTAATTTCTACGGGGTATGTCAGCTGCAAAATCCTATTTTGTGAAATATTATAAAAACTGTCCAAACAATCTTCATTGACTACATTTTGAGATATAGTTCATTATAACAATTTAAATGTGTTATTTTGAAGTTAAACCTATCAGATATTTAATATTTTCCTAAGCACTCAGTTTCAAAATTATCATAATGACCACTCCCATCCCAGTACTGTGTAAGAGTCCAGTCTCAGCCAACTGCTCTTCTCACTCAGAATTACTCATCTGTTGCATCATCACATACAAAAAGACACTCCCCAGGATTCATTAAGCTCTGTGCAGGAATAGTGCTATTCCTGCATGGAGCAGATCGTGCCCGTGTAGAGCAGAAGTGTGCCTTGCATATTAATGAAGGCACTCTGCTGCTGTATTCTCTACATGGACATGATCCATGTACAAGCGCAGCGGGCATGTCCGTGCACTAAACACACCCGCTGCACTCAGAAAGTGCCCTACGGCACTTTCTAAGCCGTACTGGCATAATATTAGAGCGTAGCTCTAATATTATGCCAGCATTTCAGTGTCCACAGACATTGAAATGTAAAATAAATCATTTCAGTGTCTGCAGACACTGAAATAAAACCGGCAAAGAGGAAAGCAATACAGGGGGTGTGTCACAACCTCTGTGACACACCCCCTGTATTGCTAAAGTGCTGTACAGTACTTATGCATTCTGAAGAAGCAGGAAATGTGTGCAAATGCACACTGTGTACATTCCTCTCAACTGTACAGATTTTCACAGAATGTCCAGACCTGTGCACAAATTCTTGGTCCACTTTCCAAAACATGATGGTGTTCTGGCAAATTAGTGGAAAATTATTAAGAGTGAAGTTAAAAATAATGAGAGACATTTGAGTTTCAGACATTATACCCTTCAGAAAAGTCATGCTACATCAAAGCCTGTTACTTTATCAACCGTCTAAGTTAGCAAGAGTAATATTTAAAAATTGTCCCTGCATTTTAGGTTTTGTCCCACTTTTATTTATGGCTACATCCAGAATTCTTGTTCTAAGAGGTTGCGAGGTATACACACATAACAGGGGATAAATCCCCCAAATGTAAATAAGCACAAGCACAGCCCCACAAAAACAAGAAAGTTCATAGGTTCATAGGTTGGTACTAGGCTATTGGCCCTAGGGCCTATACAAGCCTAGCCATAACAATTCCCTAGCTATTGCTTCCCACAATATTTACTTCCCTGGACCCCTGTCTAGCAGGGTGACTGACATGATCCCCACGGTAAATTTCCTATCTCCCATCGAGTCATCAAGGTTCCTTTTGAAGAGGGCCAAAGAGGTCCTCTGCTTGACATGTATGGGCAGTCTATTCCAGAGTCTGGGGAGTCTCTGGGTCAGGAAACTATCCCTCCAGCATGTTTTGTTCATTGTGATGACAAGGTTTAGATCCCTGGAGCATGTGGCTCTGAGGGATTGGGATTTCTTTAACTGTAGCATGTCCAACAGCTCTGGTTTTGGCATGGCCTTGTATGTTAAGAAGAGATCGTCTCTGAGTAGACGATATGCGATAGAGTATAGCTGGAGTTTCTTTAGACAGTCAGCATAGGGCATCTGCTTTAGGCCTGTGATTCTTTTAGTGAGGTATTTCTGCACCCTTTCCAGTTGTTGCAGATGTCTTGAGAGGTACATACCAAATGGGCCATTGTATTCTATAATGAGTCTAATGATGAGAGATGAGTACAGTGGGACAATTACCTCCTTTTGTCTGGATGAAAAGCCCTTAGTGATGAGGTGTGCCACATAGAAGGATTTCCTGACTGTTGTGGCGATGTGGTTATCGAAGATGAGACCACTATCTACCTGTGTCTCTAAGTCTCTTACCGCACTTTCAGTGTTTAGTGTACTGCCACCTATGTGGTAATTCACGGGAACATGTTTTTTCCCAAAGGGGATAACTATACATTTCTTGGCATTGAGCTTGAGCCCATGGCTCTGGCACCAACCATCTGTTTCTGTAAGGCCCTTTTGTAGAATATCCACATAATTTGGGGATTCAGTAATGGCTCCCAGTTTGCAGTCATCTGCGAACTTTGTTAGCCAGAGTCCCTTAGTGTTGGCCTGTACTTAAGAGAAGTTGATGCTAAACAAGAGTAGTCCCAGGACTGAACCCTGAGGTACTCCATAGAGAACATGTCATGCATCAGTATGAAACCCGCACAGAATCCTGAAAGCCCAGTTATTGCCATTATGTCACAAATACAGTCCCAAGTAGTTGTCAGAATACCACAATGCATACCCATAGAACCTAAATAGATAATAATAATATATCCTTGTTTGTAATGCCCTATGGAATGTTTAAGTGTAGCTAAGTGTATGTGTACATTACAGCTTAAACATCCCATAGGAACTAAATGAAAATAGACAGGCAAAATTTCCATGCCAAAAAAGTGTAGTGGTTAGAGTTGTGGCTTTACATGCAGGCATTCATGGTTAGAGTCCCAAGATAGGCAACTTATGTTCTCATGTGAAAGTAGTGTTAAAATTATTTTAGTAAATGTAAATTATGTAGCAACTATTTTTTTGTCAACCAGGGTAGTGTAGCAGTTCCAAATGTGAGATGTCAGTGTAGAAAAGATGTGAACCCCCATATAAACACACGTGCCCTATACAGTATAGTCACACAAGAATATAATGTAATGAAAGCACAGAGGGAGATGTCAATGAAGGTAAACATAAAATTATAAATGTGTACATAAATATTTATTTTATGTTATGCAATGACTGACCATTAACATACAAAAATGAGTACGCTAATTGGCCAGCCCAAAAAGAGTGCCCATTGTAAATCCGAGAGTATGCAAATGGACAAAGTCCGGATGCTTGGACTATTTCCATTTGTATATCTCCTGTTTTTTTTAATTTTTAGTCTACAGAGATAGCAATGGGGAAATGAAGATCTCTGTTGCTTTTTTTGAACATATCTCGCTATGTGTTATGAGGTGAAGAACTTGTATAACATAGCAAGATATTATAAAAATAAATGCAATGGAGATCTTCCTTTCAACAGAGAAAGGAAGATCTCTGCTGCCTTTTTAATATATCTCACTATGTTATATGAGTTCATCAACTCATATAACATACCGAGATATGTTAAAAAAGCAATCGAGATCCCCTATCTCCATTGCTACCTCTGCACAGCACAGATGCACTGCGTAAGTGTGGTAACACGTCCTTTATGCATGTGCAGTACATCAGAAATGGCCCAGGATACCGGAAAACTGTGGAGGGGCAGCATGGAGGCATGATACACATTAAAGGTAAGTATTGTTTTCCTTAAATAATGTCATTGTGTAATAGCAATAACCTATGGCTGGGTGTGGGCAATGCTGAATTTACCTACGGTTGGCATTGTTCGGTCATGAGGGCAAGCGGAGGGGTCTAGATGTCTGGCCAATGTAGAAGGCAGAACATGTACATGTTACTAAATATATAACCCAGTCAGACCCACAATTAGCCAGGAATTTAATATCATAGACAAAAGCAGTATTTTTACTGCTGAACTGTTTGGATTTATTCACTCTAGTGCAGTGTATGCAGTGTGCCCACAAGGGACACAACCACATAGCACCTCCCCTGTAATGCTGCATTGTTGTTGTGTCCTAGAAACCCTTGATAATGCTTATAATAGCTGAAATGAGAACCAAGTGTCTTCCCTCTATGGAACGAGAAAAGGCATTTGTTACCAAGAATGTCTGATAGCCTGTAATCCATAAGCAAAATATTTCAATGCCTGTTAATGATTCAGATACAATATGAGCAAACCACCACAGAAAGGCAAAATGCAAAAACGAACAATAAAACTTTAATACAATGAACAATTAATTCCTCAGGTACTGGACAAGTGCATTCGGCTTAAAGCCTTCTTCAGATCCTAAGGATACAGGTCCTGAGATCACTTATTTAAAACACCTTGATCCAATCAAATCAAGAGTATTATCTGAAGAATAAATTTCACATAACATTAGTAAAATCCTATTAAAATCACTATCTCTAATCCCCTCTTATTCTTCTTCTAATCTGAGGCACAAGCTCCAATGAGCATCTGCTTTCCGCCAGTCTAGTTTTGTTCTTAGTTCTTCCTGCTTTCAATCCCCTCAAATCAAACAACAAACTATACGCTCCAACAGAGTACAGCAGTTTTGTGCCTTTTACATATGCTGTCAAAGTTTTACAGATTTTCCAGTTGGGTCCCAAGTGTTAACTAAAAATATTAACAAAGTAAATACTCCATTGGTATTCCCCTTGGTTCAAAAATCCAAACAGAAATCTTCTACGCATTTCCAAAAATTCTTTAACTATTTCACAGGCTCAGACCTTCGTTGCTCCTTACAAAGATACTTCTCCTCCAATTAGCTTCATTAAATAAAATCAAACCTCTTTGATAGCCAATCATATTGCACCATTAACTCAGACATTCTTTTCTCAAATTTTTATAGTAACATAGCCTTTTTCCTGATTTTGAAGCAATATTAGGCCATTCTCATTAAACAACCAATCCTATGCGAGAAGCATAAATTCCAACTAATCGGATGCTACAACTTATTCTTCATACTTCAGCAACCTCCAATCATGTAAGAGACGTCTGTTAACCAATGTGCTATAGTGAAGCGAACAGCGTCTCTCTTCTAGCTTATCAAGGCACAGCTCGATCTCTCCTTAGAAAATCACTACCAGAACACAATATAATCTAAAGTACATACACACAGATCATCTTATTCATCAAACTCCAGACCGATGATCTATTAAAATCTTCAAAAAAACTTCATAAATCAGAAAAAGAGTTTTACGTATTTCAAAATGTAGCTCTGTTTATCTCAGTATTTTAGATGAATAACATAGCCTTCTTCCTGATTTTGAAGCTGTGTTTGGCCATTCTCAATAAACAGCCAATCTCATGCAAGAAGCATAGAATCCAACTAATCGGATATTACAATGTATTCTTCTTACTTCAGCAACCTCCAATCATGTAAGAGACTTCTGTTAACCAATATATTATAGTGAAGAGAACAACACCTCTTTTCTAGCCTATAAAGGCACTGCTCAATCTCTCCTTTGAGATTCACTATCGGAACACGATATAATCTAAAATACAAACATAGACCATCTTATTAATCAAACTCCGCACCAATAATCTGTTAAGGACTTCCAAAAAGACTTCATAAATCCGAAAAGAATTTCATGTACTTCAATAAATAGCTCTGTTTGAACAAAAAAATTCTCCAGTTGACAGCTTTTTTTCTCATAGTTGACTTTGAAATAAGTGAATCAAAACATGCTCTCTTGCACACATTCTTAGATAATTTCAGGTCATATAAAATGCCACTACTTCCTCACACTTAATCTCTGTTCCTTGAGGAAGGGTTTTAACAGAACAAAGCCATTCAACCCTAGTGGACAATCTGCTTTAAGGTTCATAATCCATTTTGCTTCTTCCACTTCAGTTTTGTTCACCAAATCACCTCCTTGCAGGGTCTCTTCAACCATACTTATAACTATAAATTTAAAGGAATGTGTACGATTGTCTCAGATATGTGTATACATGCATTTGTGACCACTCCATTCCTTATATCTAATCCAAAAAAGTAGTTGTTTTTGTTAAGTACTCCACAAAATTTCTTACTTCTTGCTCCTGTCCTTCCCATAAGACAAATATCTTGTCCACAAATCTGTTATACATAATGATGTTCTTATCCCAAATATTACTCAAGCCTGATTTCCATTGTTTCTCTCATCATACCAAAACCAGATTTGCATAACTATTGGCACAGGGGTGCCCATAGCAACCCCTCCATATTTGCCAATAATAATTATTATCATATATGAACACATTGTTCTCAAGAACCACTTCCAATAAACTACAGATAACCAATGAATCCTTTCCTTCTTCTCTAAGTGTATCACATATTGATTCAATGCCATATTGGTTAGATATGGAGGTAAACAGACTATGAACATCCATAGTTACTAAGAGAAGATTATGGAGTTCCTCCCTATTCTCCATTACTTCGTGCAGAAAATTGATGTGGCGCAATCACATGCTGCACTATTCTAGTATGCATCCAAGACATATTTTTCGGAATATTGTAGCTAACCAGGTCACACGTATATCCAGGCTTTGCACTAAAGATGAGGTCTTTGAACAGGAAGAAACTAAATGAATGCATGATTTCAAGGAATGTAGCTATAGTATGGATTTGAATAAGAGGAAACAAGCAAGTAAATTGGATTTTCATGAGAACAAAGGCAGACCTTATTATTCTGTGCAGTATTCTCATAAGCCTGAACAAGGATTAATAGTGCATACTAATGATAAGATGGCTAATAAGAAACTGTGACAAGGTTGAATATTACCTATAGTACAGACAATTTTGAAATACACAAAATAATTAAGAAATTCTGGCCTATTTTAACATCTGACTCCTTGGTTTGCTTATAAAAATAAAAAGAACTTGAAACATTTATTATGTAAAAGCAATGTGATTTGCAGGGACTCAAAAGACCTAAGACACTGTATAGGCACTGTGGCTCATGCAAGGCATGTGCTGTGATTAATACTGCCAATAATTTTATCCATCCAAAGACAGGGAAGAGTTACAAGTTCACAGGATGTGCTAATTGTGTCAGCAAGAACATCGTATACAGTGCTACTTGTGTCATCTGTTTGGCTTTCTACATAGGAAAGACAGACAGAAGATTTAAAGAACGTATCTTTAAATATCAATTGGATATAAGGAATGGAGTGGAAACAAATGCCATGTATAAACATATCTGAGACAATCATACACATTCCTTTAAATTTATGGTTATAAGTATGGTTGAGGAGACCGTGCAAAGAGGTGATTTGGTGAACAAAACCGAAGTGGAAGAAGCAAAATGAATTATGAACCTTAAAGTGGATTATCCACCAAGGTTGAATAGTGTTGTTCCATTAAAACCCTTCTTCAAGGAATGGAGATTAAATGTGAGGAAGTAGTAGCATTTTATATGACCTAAAATTATCTAAGAATGTGTGTGTAAGAGAGCATGTTTTGATCCACTTATTTCAAAGTCAGCTATGAGATAGAAAGCTGTCAACCGGATAATGTTTTTGTTCAAACTGAGCTATTTATTGAAGTACATGAAATTATTTTCGGATTTATGAAGTCTTTTTGGAAAACCTTAACAGATTATTGGTGTGGAGTTTGATTAATAAGATGGTCTATGTTTGTATTTTAGATTATATTGTGTTCTGATAGTGAATCTCAAAGGAGAGATTGAGCTGTGCCTTGATAGGCTAGAAAAGAGACGTTGTTTGCTTCACTATAATATATTGTTTAACATAAGTCTCTTACATGGTTGGAGGTTGCTGAAGTAGGAAGAATAAATTGTAACATCCAATTAGTTGGATTCTATGCTTCTTGCATGAGATTGGCTGTTTACTGAGAATGGCCAAACACAGCTTGAAAATCAGGAAGAAGGCTATGTTATTCATCTAATATACTGAGATAAATGGAGCTAAGTTTTGAAATATGTAAAACTCTTTTTCTAATTTATGAAGTTTTTTTGAAGATTTTAATTGATCATTGGTGTGGAGTTTGACAAATTAGATGATCTATGTATGTACTTTAGATTATATCATGTTCCGATAGCGAACTTCTAAGGAGAGATTGAGCTGTGCCTTGATATACTAGAAGAGAGGCGCTGTTCACTTCACTATAACACATTGGTTAACTGAAGTCTCTTACACGATCGAAGTTTGCTGAAGTATGACGAATAAGTTGTAGCATCCGATTTGTTGGATTTTATGCTTCCTGCATGGGATTGGTTGTTTAATGAGAATGGCCTAATATAGCTTCAAAATCAGGAAGAAGGCTATGTTACTCATCTAAAAATTTTGAGAAAAAAATGTCTGAATTAATGGTGCAATATGATTGGCTATCAAAGAGGTCTGATTTTTATTTAATGAAGCTAATTGGAGGAGAATTATCTTTGTAAGGAGAAACGAAGGTCTGAGTCTGTGAAGTAGTTAAAGAATTTTTGGAAATGTGTAGAAGATTTCCATTTGGATTTTTGAATCAAGAGGAATACTAATGGAGTATTTACTTTGTTAATATTTTTAGTTGACACTTGGGACCGAACTGGAAAATCTGTAAAACTTTGATAGGATGTGGAAAAGGTGCAAAACTGCTGTACTCTATTGGAGCATATAGTTTGTTGTTTGATTTGACGGGATTGAAATCAGGAAGAACTAAGAACGAAAGTAGATTGGCGGAAAGCAGAGGCTCGTAGGAGCTTGCACCTCAGATTGGAAAAAGAATGAGAGTGGATTAGAGATAGTGATTTTAATAGGATTTTACTAATGTTATGTGAAATTTATTCCTTGGCTGGAACTCTTGATTTGATTGGATCAAGGTGCTTTAAATAAGTGATCTCAGGACCTGTATCCTTAGGATCTGAAGAAGGCTTTAAGCCAAAAGCACTTGTCCAGTACCTGAGGAATTGATTGTTCATTGTATTAACGTTTTATTGTTCGTTTTTCAAATTTTCCTTTCTGTAGTGGTTCACCCATATTGTATCTGAATCTATTTCAGTTGTTTTGGGCTTCCTTCAGTGGTGTTTATCTGCTACTTTTGTTTCATGCCTGTTAATGAGATAAATAAATGCCCCCATGTTGCATCCATAGATAGTAACTAACCTCAAATCCGATGTCTTATCAGATGGATATTCTTTGTATGTCAACAAGTCCTTCCTATCCTGGCTAGAGGCCCATTTACTGGCAGTAATAATATTGCCATATTTGTAGCCTCAAGTTTTAAGTCTTTGTACCAGATCACTCTTTTATTGTTCATATGTACCCATATTTGAACTAACATGTTTAACCTGAAAGAATTGCGATTTGGGGATGTTTCTGATGATATGCTGGGGATGAAAGCTGGACACATGAAGTAATGAATTGTATTGTGGGTATTTCTGGAACATTTCACTATCTAGAGTATTATCCATATTCCTAGTGATTAGAACATCCAGAAAATTGATATGTTGTGTATGGTAATGAACCATAAACCGGATTCGCCACTTGTTCCTGTTTAAATATTCTATGAATTCATGAAGGTATGTACTGTCAGCTCTCCAAACTAATCAACAATCATCCAGTTAACATCTCCAAACATCAATTTCCTCCGAATACAAATTATGCCCTGGATCATAAATGAGTTGGTCCTCCACAAAAGCCATAAATAAATCAGCATAAATGGGGACAAAGGATGCCCCCATAGCTGTGCCCTGTAACTGCCAATGACACTGATCCTGAAAATACAAAACATTTTTGGTTAAAACATGCTCAGCTAGACAAACCAAAAATGTATTAAATCCAGGCTGATAAAGTTCACTTTTCTCTAGCCAATATTGTAGTGCACAAAGGTCAGCCCAATGTGGAATGTTGGTATACAGGGCAGTAACATCAAGTGTACAAAGGAACCAACCCGATTCCAATTGCATATCACAGATAATACCCCAAAACTATGTTTTATCCTGTATGCATGCTCTAATAAATTTCAATAATGGTTGTGTTTAGTTAGGAACTGTAAGAGTGGTACAGTGAGGGACCCTCTGCCTGATACAATGGGTCTCCCTGATGGATTGTGTAAGTCCTTGTGGATCTTGGGCAGAAGATATAAATACTGGGATTTGGGATCCTGTACCATTAGATGATATAAATAGAAATCTATAATAATATCCTCCTCCCTTGCTTCTATTAAGAAGTTGTCAATTTCTGCCTTGAACCTAGAAGTTGGATCGAAGGGCATGACCATATAATATCGGCCATCCCTAAGTTGCTTTTGGGCTTCATTATAGTACATGCCCTAATCCATAACCACCACAGCTCCTCCCTTATCAGCTGGTAAAATCACCAAGTTCTTATTATTTTTAAATTGGAAACCACCTGAGCTTTAATCTTTGAAAGATTATGAGGTAATGTACGATGTTCATGGACATGAAAATGTAAGTCTTGAGAACACTGGACTGAAAGGAAGCCACCTGTTGTTGCATGGGTGGGATAAAGGTGGATTTATGAAATTTGAAGGAATTAGTATTAGTACCAGTAGTATCCCCTTCAAAAAAAACAATCTTAAGTTAAGTAAATGACAAAATGATATTACATCCTGTGCCAAAGAATCTTCAGATACAAAAAAGCCAGGTACAAAACTTAAGCCTTTATTAAGTACTTGTATTTCCATCTCAGAGAGGGGTATAGATGAAATATTCAAAACATTGCAAGTATCATTTATTTTTGTACCATAATCTTGAGAAGACTCTCAAGATACCTATGTTTTTGCCTTCCCTCTGTGTCAGGTCCTAAAAGGGCATCCAAATTGCGTCTCTCTTAGGGGTAGGGGATTCCAAAATGTGGTTGCCATCCACATCCGTGGCAGAGGATGAATCATCATCTGATGTACTGCTGTTCAACCCCTAGATTTCTTTAAGATGGATTTTGGTCTCTTTCTTTTCTGATTGTGGAGTCTAGTCTCTGACTGATCAAATTGAACCTGTTTATATGAGCCAGATGGTTTTCCCCTGTCATAATCACCCATATTCCAGTTACATTTTTTTCATTTTTTTCTCTTTTAATTGTTTCTCCAAATTGAGTAGGTCTGTGCTAAGTTGATTCAGGCATGTAGGATAACAAGGAAAATCCTCAAAACTTTTAGTTTCCTCACATATCAAACCTACTTCTGTAATACAGTGATCAACCATACATTTGTAAAAGGCTGTTAAAGCCTCAATGAAACCCATTTATGCCCTTTGTTGAACCTGGGCCCATTGTTCAGCCAGAATGTCATCTATATCATTCACTAGGGGTTGTATTCTAACCCACAAACTCCTAGGAGTAATCCCCTTTAGCTGGTAAGCTTTAAAGAGTTTCAAATGCCACACATTAGTGTGCAGTGTTTTCATGCATTTGGTGAGCTTCTGAAAAACATAATTACAACTATTCGCTGGGTCATTAGTATTTAAATCCATATTCAAATTGTCCGTAGACCCTAATCCAAATACATGTAAGTCATCCTAATCTGATGACAAACCTTTCAAAATCGAAACCAGATCCATATTAACCCTAAATCAAGCTTAGTATATGTATATAAGTGTACCCAAAAGATCAATACCTGTGTGTATTGATAAGAAATTTGTATCCTAATAACTCACTCTGCTTGTCAAAAATGAATATCCAACATATAAATCCCAGTCGAGAGAATGCAGAACTAACTACAATGAAGATTAACAATCTTGATTCAAAACCTTTCAAACATGAAAAAAGCAGTTACTTTTAAAATGCAGTATACTGTTCAGTTACAAAAAAATCTATTAAGTTAATTTATACACAACATTAATCCTGATATCAATAAGGGGAACAATAATAGCCCCTGCGATGATTACGCAAAATAGATGTAAATACTTTAAAACACCGCAATGCTACATTCCCCCATACAACAATATGGGGAAGCTTTAATATCATATTGATTTAAATTATACCCAATATTGGTCCAAATAGCAAGAAGGGGAACAATAATAGCCCCTGTGATGATTACAGCAATATAGTCATAAATAATTCAAAACACCGCAGTGCTACATTCACCTTATATAACTATGAAAGGGAGGTATAATAACCATTGTGAATAACAATCCAAAACATTCCTCCAGTATTAAGATAGAAAAATATCATAATACCAAACTGCACAATGTTATGATCCCCTATTCATAAGCCCCCAAGACCTGTATATGCATATGTACTGAACCAGCCTAAAATGGATCAAAATTACGAACACTGAATATATTCCTAATAAGATGTAATTATAAGGGCACAATAATAGCTATTGTACATGTTCCTTTGTACTGAATATACATAATTCCTACCCCAAAACAAGTAGGTTGATGTCAACCAAGACAGTTTTATGCACAATGCTATGTACTCTTATTTTTAAACTTTTAAATCCACACAAAAATAGTAAGATAAATCACATACGTTTTAGTCCGATATGAATCAAATATGACTTTCTCACACAGTGTTCCATACCCCCGTTATCCCCACTGTTCAAATCTCAAAACCCTGAACAGAAAAAACTCAAATGCAAATGTCTGTATCTGTCCATATGTAAGTCCAGTATAGAATAAGACCTGAAAATAACCATATAAAACACAAAATCAGCTAATAATTGAATAACTCAAAAAAAATAATTATATGTCCTTTCTCCCCTGTTAGATAACGAGTTCACACAGTAATGAATCAAGTCCTTAAAAACAGTACCAGTAATGGAAGGAATAAATGTCACAGGTCTCCACTCGAAACTTCACTAATTCCACAATCACAAACCCAAACCGAATGTGGCACTTCAAATATAATCCAGGCAATTAATTCCATTTGATGAAGTAAACAGTTCCTTTTGGTAAAAAGCACCAACATGCTCCTAATCCAAAAAACACATCCCCTTGATCCAAGCGATAACAAGAATCCCAAAAAGGCCTTGTTCAGGGCCTAGCTGCATAAGATATAAATGATACAGTTCGTATGATATAATTCCATAAGTGCAACATAAATCCATGCTCACAATCCTACTATATCAAAAGGCAAACTTCAAAATACGACTGGCAAAACCTCAGTAATCGGATGTAAATGGGTTATATATTTAGTAACATGTATATGTTCTGCCTTCTACATTGGTCAGACATCTAGACCCCTACACTTACGTATTAATGAACATTTGAGCAATATCAGGAATAAAAGAGAGTCAAATGCATTATACAAACATACACTTAAACATGTCACTGCTTCCTACAGATTTACTGTCATTGATAGAATATTCGGTGACAAGACTAATAAATCTGGGTGGCATACAATTCTTAATTTCAAAGAGAAAAAGTGGATTATTAAATTAGGTGGGCTCTTTCAGCCTGGACTGAATGACCATCTATAACTGACCAAAAGGCAACTCTGTTTAATTAATGGATTTGTGTAAATAATATAGATGTGATTATGCTCTGTTTTACACCGAGGAAGGCTATCTCAGCTGAAACCGGTTTGGTTGATTTTTTATGGGGTTAGAGATTCTTACCCTACCCTTTTGGTACTGATGTCTGAGTAAAAACTGAGTTATTTCAACCACATTCAAGTGCTGGACTCTGTTTTTGAATAAGTCCAGCATTACCCATACCCAGCTGAGGGTTATTGCTTAAATATAACATTATACGTATGATATGCATAAATGTGCCTTAATTAGTTTGTATCCATCAGACCTTGTTCTGCCCAGCAACAAAATAGTCAGCCCTGCCAAGTCACAAACCCAGGACACTGTCCTCAACAATCACAGCAACATACCACTACACCAGATGAGTTGTGAGAACTTGTATGCTTTAATGAGCACATCCTGCGTTCAGGTCATTTAACATTAATTAAAAAAACAACAGCAGTCTCAAGTGTTGAACCTATGACCCTGAACATTATAGTCAGATGAATACATCACTACACAAGCTGAGCGTTAGAAATGAATGCTGCTTTTTAAAACATATCATGCAATAGAGGCATACAACATTAGGGAGAAAGCTTTGTGGAACCTTTTGTGTGTTGCATATAGACACACACACACACACACATATATATATGTATATATGTATATATATATATATATATATATATATATATATATATATATATATATATATATATGTGTCTGATGAAACATACATATGTAAATGCACAGTCATAATATAGATATACATATATTAAAAATAAAGAAAGGAAAAAAATATATATATTAATATATAAAACATGCAGTGCAGTTATATCTCTGAACCATCCTTCTCAACCTGCTAGTGCAAGGAATCTGTACAAAGACTGTACAAAGGGGGGGAGAAATGGGCCACATATACAGACATATTTCAAAAGTCACTGTTACAAATGAAGACGTGTTACAGCAACAGGGTGTGTTTCAGCAGACAGTCACTGAAGGATATGATATTTAAGCAATAACCCTCACTAAAAGAATCACAGGCCTAAAGCAGATGCCCTATGCTGACTGCCTTAAAAAACTCCAGCTACACTCTGTTGCATATCGTCTACTCAGAGGCGATCTCTGCTTAACATACAAGGCCATGTCAAACCCAGAGCTGTTGGACATGCTATACTTAAAGAAATCCCAATCCCTCAGAGCCACACGCTCCAGGGATCTAAACCTTGTCATCACAATAAACAAAACATGCTGGAGGGATAGGTTCCTGACCCAGAGACTCCCCAGACTCTGGAATAGATTGCCTATACATGTCAAGCAGAGTGCTTCTTTGGCCTCTTCAAAAGGAACCTTGATGATTGGATGGGAGAAAGGAAATTCACCCCAGGGATCACGTCAGTTGCCCTGCTAGACAGGGTCCAGGGAAGTAAATAGTGTGGGAAGAAATAGCCAGGGAATTGTTATGGCTCGGCTTGTATAGGCCCTAGGGCTGATAGCCTAGTACCAACCTATGGACCTATGATGATGGGAACTGAAATGTCATGTCATTTATTTACTGACATAAATCCTTGGATCATTACCGTGATTTACCAGACAAATAAAAATAAATTGTGGAACTGAACAAAAGTATGGTCCAAACATCTGGACATTCTGTGGAAAATCTGGCAGTGGAGAGGTATTCTCAGAACCCCTTAATGCAATGAATGTGGACCAAGCCTGACAAAGTTGGGGGACAAAGGCC
Organism: Protopterus annectens; assembly: GCF_019279795.1. Taxonomy (NCBI): domain Eukaryota; kingdom Metazoa; phylum Chordata; order Ceratodontiformes; family Protopteridae; genus Protopterus; species Protopterus annectens. The sequence goes on along the minus strand of NC_056726.1, from coordinate 1,812,478,152 downwards.
TGAAAATAGGGACATGTCCAAAATATGTCAGTAGATAAGCTGAGAACATTCATGTAGTAACAGTATATGTCCTAACATGTATCAACTGAAATATCACAATTTCAGGACTCATTTGCTTCTCATTAGTTATTGAACTCAATCCCCACATCATCCCATTGATGTGTCATGCATAAATAACAGTCATGGGGACCAGACCAAAGATATTGGCCACACAACTGGACATCCTATGAATATGTGGACATAACACAACAGTAGGGAAACTACACTGAGCTACCGAGCAATGTCCAGATTACAGTCAGACTGACATAACACTACCCATATCCAGTTCTGGGGCTGTACACATGCATTAGCAAATATAACAGGCAGTACAGGGATGTAATACTAGTGGAACACAGACACTGGTGTGAAAGTGCATACCCCCAAACAAGTGCACCACAGTGACAGCAACATACCAGTAAGCAAACTGAACATGACAGTATAATACTGTGTGAGCAACCACATATCATTTGCTACTCACACATTACCCCTACATATACTGCCCCAATTCACGGTATACTGGGAATCCTGAGGTGTTACATGACATATCACAGTCAGCCCCTACAAGCATACGGAACTGACAGACCACTATCAGCTGTAGTAGCATGCAGAGTCAGATAGGTAAAGGATGTATGGCAATCACAGCTGCTACTCTCCCTACCCAGCCTAAAAAACATATGCACACAACACTGCTACACAATCGTGGCAGTCTGTTCACAATGGCCAGACAGACATACTGTCATATGTGGAGATTTCCACAGAATTACCAGGGTGTGGACCTACAACCCTGGTCACCACTGCATACCATGGCCAGGAGTCTGCCAGGTCATTGTCATGCTAACTGGAGTGCAGTTGGCAATTAAAGATATACCATACTTCTGCATCTCGTAGTGCAGGACATCTGGAAATGCATGGCATGCTTATGGGATAGGGGCTGGAAAGAGGGACATATCACACATGGTGTTACAAACTGAAACAGTAGTTGCTGTTACACATGTTGTTGTAACATCACATCCCTGAAGGAAATGATGTGTGGAACACCAATGGATAACAACACGTACTGACTAAAATCCTCACATTATCCTACCAACGTCACAAAAATAGATGTTGGTCAAGGAACAGACCAAGCATAATAGGCAAACATCTGACCAGTCTGTGGACAACATGCCAGTTGAGAGCTATGTCAAAGGCATATCACTGTCAGATGTCATATCACCCAGTAAATGCATGTCCAGACAAACCCTGTCGATGTAGCAAGCCCCCATGTGTATAACAACACTAATGACATACAAGTTGTACCAAACTCTGCAGCTTTGCCCCCCATGGTGCTGGGCTGTCTCCACATGTCCTGTCCTGTGAGGTAATTCCACCTACTGTACGTGAAGCTGTAGCCCCCACATCTCCGTAATGTCCTCCACACAGGCCAGGTGAAAGGGCAAGGCCCACATGAAGGGCATCCCATATGTCAGAACTAGCAGCTGTGTCCATGCCCACAACACAATACTATGTGGGCACCTACATAGCTTTATGGTCTCAGCAACACCGGACTGGACAACATCAACACCCTTAAGATAGGCTGAATGCTTGTGGTGGACAGCAGCAATACACAAACCATAGACTTGGTCCTTAGATTGGCTATACAGGCCAAATCAGGAGCACGCACCAACCTGGCATCAAGTCAGCCTTTGATCAAGCATATAAGGTTACCGGTGGAGTACTGTAAGGCTAACTATAAGTACAAATTGGACACATCCACCAAGGCCAATCACAAGGCCATCTTCACATATGTCTGCAATCTCTGAGGCCACAAGCCAACCCACCCTGTAATGGTGACCAATCAGACCACATACACACGCATAATAGATATAGGCAACCTGCTACAGATAGGTTTAGGGGAAACATCACCTTCTGGATCAGCAGCACTAAAGCTAGATATGCATAGCACCCACATCCTTCCCCTCATCACCAGTGAGCAGGTACATATTGCCTACTGAAAGGCAACAAACGTAAGTATCCATGGCACCTGATAACATCCCTGTCTACATCCTACATGAACTCGGGCATGTGCTCCCAGCTCCATTACACACCATAGTCATACAAGACCTTGGCTACATCCAAATCACATCCGCATGGAAGATGGCCAATGTCATCCCTCGACACAGACATGAATGAGGTGTACAGGAGTAGGAAATTAAGTAACCCTCATTGGGGGAATATGACACCTTAGGGCCAGCAGTGCAATGCAAGCAGATACAGTGCTGATATGGTACAGGGGTATGGTATGGTTGTGAGTGGTGGCTACTGGTATTCAATTTATATGTGCAGGTTCTGTACATATGGTTACCAAATGTATGAGGTCCTGTGATGTGTCTCCCTTGTTATGTCTCCCAGGTGCAATGTTGCATCAGCAAAGGTCAACCTTCTCAGCAGCTGAGACAAATATAATCATAGAAGCCATATTACACAACCATGCCATAATGTTTGGCTACAGCCAGCAACATCTGCAGGAAAGGACTGGCCTGTGGCATGACCTTGTCCACAGGGTAAATGATGTCAGCCTGCATGCATGTACATACGAGTGGTCTGGCATTGTGAAAGTGACCTCATACACCATGCCGGCAAAGGGCTGCTGCAGTGGCCAAAGACAGCAAGGCCACAGGTGTGGGCCTGGCCTTTTAGCCCAACTGACACCCACCGGGGAGCTCCACGGGTAACTTGGGGCACCCATTCCAGTACAACATCAGAGTACAGACCCCCCACATACTGGAGGTGGTTGGCACCCAGACAATGGATGAGGAATGTGCAGCTAAGGCCCCAGTGTAGATTACTAGACTAGTGTAGCAGACATACTTGTAATTGTAGAGTATCTATGTGCATGTGTCAGGTAAGATTGCAGTTGTGGATAGGGTTTTCTAACGCACAGACATGCACATCTATGGCGAAGGACAGCAAATTGTGTAGTATTGGGGTTGTACTGTAAATGTGCAGACATGCTGCATCCATCCTGTACCAATCCCACATGTGGGTCTGCTGAACATGCTCCCCTCACACAACTACCTAGGCCCCTCCAGTCTGCATGTGGGATGGCAGCCTGCAGCTGGTGAGTATGCAATTGTACTATTGTGGTTTTCCAATACCCCAGGCATGTGAAGGCCATGCAATGTACCATGCACAAAACTGTCACTCATAGTCATATTGCTTTATGTGCATGTTCACTTGTGTTGGGGTCAACTGCATTACATCACAGTGGTCACCACAGGGGGCTATCTGATGAGAATGCATCATCCCTATAGCATAACTCATGGTCTGTCAGTGCAAGACTTTTGTACATAGAGCAACAAAATGGGTGGACACACGGCCTAAAGTATGGACATGTGTGAAACATTATTGTCATATAGTGGCTATAAACAGTGTACACACCCCTGTTAAGATGCCAGGTATTTGTGCTGTCTATACATATTGGGACCACAATATGTCAGTCCTCATATTTTCCAAACTGTAATGTGACCTATGACATGAACAATTCCCTGTACAAACAATCAATCTGTTGACCACCAAATATGGAGTATACAAACCTCAAAATATGCTGGATGCATATGTGTGCTCACCCTTCATATAATATGTTCTTGCAGCAACTTGTGATTTACTGACAGCAAACAGTCTGCTTGGGTACACACCAGCCATCAAGTAAAGTCACTCTGACTAACTACAAATAACAGTCTGCTGTCCAAGTGGGATAATCATGGCATTTCCTCAGTTGCCTGCAACAGCAACAGCCAGGGCTTGCAACCAGTGTACAACACAGCTAAGGGATTTCATATTTGAAAGCTATCAGTCAAGAGTAGGGTACAACAAAATTACCACAGCATTACATACACCATGGAACACAGTTGATACAGTTGTCAAAAGGTGGACTGAATATGGGACAACAGTGCTGTTGAAAAGAACCTGATGTCCCTCCAAAAATAATGACAACACATGTCAAGACCTGGTCAGGTTGGTTACCAGGGGACATACAGCAACACCAAGGGAGTTGCAGGAACCTCTTGCTAGTACTGGTGTTCTGTACTATGTGTGAGAATACTCTCTCGTATTCTGCATACATATGGTCTATGGGGTAGGGTCAGAAGATGGAAGCATTTCCACACAAAAAAACATCCAGGGGTGGATACAAATTGCAATACAGCACATCACATCTCCCAAAGGCAGGTGTAAAAATGTGTTATGGTGTAATAAGACTAGGGATTGACCTCACAGCCACAATACCAACATGTATGTGTGGTGCACAACCAACAGCTCTCACAACCTGAAGACCAACATCCCAATGGTGAATCACACTGGTGGCAGTAGCTTGCTGTGGGGCTGCCATTCCACAAACAGAACAGGGTCTGTATTCATGGTGGTGGGAATTCTGAACATTTCCTAATAACACCCACATCTGCCCAAAATCCATCAGGCATCTGCAAGAATGCTGAGGATGAGGAGGTGTGTCAGCCTTCAACATGACAAAGAACTGAAGCATACATCCAAAGCTACCTAAGAATGGCTCCAGCTGAACACAAATATGGTTATGGATTGGCCCAGCCAGAGCCTAGACCTACACCCGATAGAAAACCCCAGTATATCCAGATGAGGGCTATGCACATGAGCTGCCCTTGCAATCTGACAGAGTTGGGTGACCCTTGCATGGAAGAGTGGCCAAATAATGCCAAGTCAGGATGTACCATCCTGATAGACACCTTCACAAGAAGAGGAATGCTGTAAGCTACTTACAAGGTGCTTCAACACCTTATCATTTTAAGAGTGTGCACACTTATGCAATCACCATATTGTACATACTGCAGTCATTATATTTTACACGTAACATGTTTGTTTATTGATTGGATTGCACAGGTCATATGTCACATGGAAGGTGGGTGACATACTTGAATGCATTATTGCTGTCTCATCTTGTGTATAACAAGAACGTGGCATGTTAACAGGGTTGTGTACACGTATCATATCCACTGTATGCTTACAAGGCTGGTATGTAACAGGAAATGTGTGACCATACATTCACTGCTGGTTTGGAGATCTGACACTCACATGTATGTCATTAATCAGTGATGTCACTCCCCAGATCATACCACTTATGTAACATAGAAACCCAAGGGTTATGAGAAACAGAGCACACATGGGAGCCAGACCTCTACACATCCTGTGAGGATATATACAGTTGTGAGGTATGTGCTGTAGTACTTGACACTGTGCTATACAGGTGAACAAAAATGATGTGTACACAGGTGCAGTCTGTGCTGGGGAACAGCCATCACATACTAACACTAATCACGTATCCCAAAGCTCTATATTGTCTGTTACATCTAGTAAAACTGGCTGTAATCCATGATATTGAGGGTCGTGTGTCATGCATGTCACTATGTGGATAATATGTGGTCTACGTAACAGATTTTTCCCACCTCACCTGTAAATGTGTGCACGGTGTGTGTGTGTGTGTGTGTGTGTGTGTGTGTGTGTGTGTGTGTGTGTCTGTGTGTGTGAGTGGGTGTGGGTGTGTGTGTGTACCAGCCAATATCAAAGTGCAGGTATTAATGTACATATCTTGCCTTCCTCTCACAGGTTGTGATGGTGTTTGGGTTCTCTCTTTTGCAAAATTATGTCAGCACCTCTGCAAACTCTGACGATGATGATAGGAATAGTGAGGTACAGGTGAGGTTGTCAAGGGCTGAATTTGTGCCATTAGTTGGCATCCCACTCTTGTACACACCATCGCTGCACACAGTGACAATGCCCACACATATCTCATCACCAGCAGCCACAGATGATGGACAGTTGGCAGGTGGATGCATTGAACAGGCTAGTGTGGTGACTATGGCAGGTGTGAGTGTAGACAGTGGCCATAGCCAGAGTGTAGGCAAGGTCCCACACAGGCAGATGGACAGGGGTGCTTGCAGGAGGAATGCTGCTCATTGGGCCCCTGTTGCAAGTGCAACAGAAGGAGTCACCAGATGCATGTTCCAGGCTGTCATAGATGCACAGGCACATAGTGAATGCCACATCACTCAAATACTCAGGGTGGTGGATGCAACACTCCCTGATGTGCGTGGTGACATACATGACCTTGTTGGGTCCACACATCATAATACTGAGGTCATTAATAGATTGTGGGTTGAGACTTTGGCAATCCCCGACCATGGCATGTCTATGCTATAGCATATGGTTGGAGATGGGCATCAGCCACATGGATGGAGGTCATCACCAACAACAGCTGAGAGTGTATGGGGCCATGCACCTTACTGTACCCTTAGTGGCAATGACACCAGCACTGCCAAAGGGGAGTTGCCATCCACATCACACCAGAGCAGGCCATGGCCACATGGTCCTGTCCAGTCCTGTCAGGGCCACACAACCAGTGGGCAGCTGTCAACATCAGGAACGAGTACTGCCTTGTGCCTGATGGTGCCATTGATACTGCTGGCAGGACCATTTCCCATGTCTGTGTCCGGAGACGGTGACCTGGACTCCTTGTCATGTACAGTCCACAGCTGTCCAACATACCCCTGTGTAGGGCTGCCACATGGTGTGACTGTGTGCATACATAAACACACATATCATTATCACAAGCAGGTTAACTGCAGACACTCAAAGCACCTCTGCACAGCCCATCTATTGAATACCCCTCCAAACACACACACACACACACACACACACACACACACACACACACACACACACACACACACACACACACACACACACACACACACACACACACACACACACACACACAATGTCAACTGTATGGCCCAGCCTAGGCCTCTGGCAAGCCCACACAATACCCTGTGCACATGAAGATACCTTTGCCATGTCCCTATCATCCAAACCTTCAATGCAGGGACATGCTAATATGACTCTGATGCACAGGGTGAATATAGTACAGTGTAGGTATGTAATCCTATGTAAGGTGATGTCTACTTGCATTTCTTATGGGTACACTTACAGGTGTATGTATCTTATTATACAGGATGCATTATTGCTGTTAGTACCACTGACTAAATGCAGTCTGCCATGCTGTATTCTGTTTTTGTCCCAGGTGTCTGTGTGCCAGTAGACTGTGGCCTTGTAGACATTCCCAAGAGGGAGTATGTCAGACTGGGAATACACTGACCATGTCATACACAAGGTATAGCTTCATATGTACATGTACCAGGTGTGTATGCATGCCACAGTGTGTGACAGACACTGTAGTCAGTGTCACCTTGCATACGTACCTCTTGTCACAGACAGGTAGCCCTCAGACATGTCAGCTGAGTGTTGTGTACTACCCCAGGCTCATAACTACAGAACAGGTTATTCCAGTACTGTCAGCAGGTCCCTCGCAAGCATAGCCATTACATTAACTGCAACATATTCACCTGTCAACACCTGTAGGCCTAGCCATGTCTTTAACATACACTCAACCTTTGTGCAATTGATGAGGGCATGCATAATACTGTATCCCTGAGTCCACCAGGTGGAACAGTAAGTTAAATGGTATATCCTTGGCATACACCCAGTAAGGACTGACACACGGGACGTGCACACAGTAACATCAACACAATTGACAATACACAGATTAGTAAACCTACATTTCCACCATTATGTACAGTACTACTACATACACATTACGTGCCCCACATAGATTATAAGCATCGGACATAACACACTACCTCTTACAATGTGTAATGTTCTGAATGCCGACATGGATGGTGAGATGACCCACCACACATAGGATGTGGAGTCATGTATTGCTCCTACAGGCCTGGACAAGAGATAGTGTAGCAGATGTTGTATCAGCATGATGTTTCAGGCAGGTATGATGCACGATGTGACATGTGGGTCACTACCCTCACTGTGGACAATTAGGCAATGATATTACATACATGGGCATTGTTAAGGGACACACCATATATAGTTTGCCTAAATAATAGAATAAAATAAAAGGACTATGCTTGTTTCCTGCCTTTCCTTTAACTAGTCTAATACACATGCAGTTTTGCTGTAACCAGGCCTGTTTGTAAGCCTCTGAGCCATGCCAAAAGGTCTGCTTTTCAATTGTTCCCTTACATCTGCTAGTTCTCTCCTCCACTGCACTTTTACTAGTTTATTACTCTAGCACTTCACCAGACTTCTTGTAGTAATTATTAGAGCATGCAAAAGTGCTACCAGTACTAAATGTTCTACAAGGAAACAGCTCAGGTATTCATTATTAATGCCCAACCCTCCAGGCACGTGTAAAGGTAATTTCCCTGTGCTTTCTCCTATTAACCTGGTGAACTTGGGTATCCTGAGGCAATTAAGCAATTACCTCATGTACACTGACAATCCTTTCCTCTTACCTCCCAAAACTCAGACTTGTGAGAGATGCACTTATATATGCAAATTGGAAGCCACACACTGTTCAGCCAAGACCGGAATAGCTGGTCAAGAAGAGAAGGTCAACACTTGCACCACACCACATGAAACACATAGCCCTGCACAACTCACACCAGCACTTTCTGTACATAACAACACACGCCCACCTCCTCAGTGGCTCTCATTACAAATCTACCCAAACAGCAGAGGCCTCCAAGGGAGAAACACAGTCAACCGCCACAACACAACACCAATCATGATGCACATAACTCTCATAAACAGTGTGCCACTCAACCAAAGTCACTAAGGTAAAACAGCATGCACAACACACTAGTCATAGGTAACTCAATAGTGAGGCATACAGATGTCCCACTTACTAGGCTGAATAAGAAGCAAGTAATAGTCAGCTGCCTGTCAAATGCCAGGATCTGCCACATAATGCACACACTCAGGTCCCTCAACAACAGGTACAAATATGATGCTGTCATTATACATGTGGGTGTGAATGACTTGAGATGTCCCTCCCTGGACTACATGAAGAGAGACATGGAGGTGCTCTCGGATTATGTAGCCCAGCCAGGTATGACCCTAGCCCAAAGCAGTATCCTACCATCACCAAGAATGATACCACAGTATGATGACATGATTGACAGACCTTGATGATTTGCCAGAGATGGTCTGCATCTGTCACCCCTGGCCTTCTGGATACTCTTGTCATCCCTATAGTGCCTTGTTTAGGCTGTGTACCAAAGACCACATTACTACCACAACAGCTACAAACAACTGCAATCTGAGGGTCATGCTGCTCAATGCTAGAAGTGTAACTCTCAAAATGCACTCACTTGAAGCACTCGTTAAAATGGCAAACATCGACATTAGTGCTGTAACAGAGACCTGGTTCAAAGCAGTGGAAAGCATCCCTTCACTACCAGGCTATATCTGATTCCATACCTTTCTGCCCAAGAACTTGGACAGAAGCTCCCAAGGCAGTGGTGTTTCCATACTCATAAAGATGCACACAGCTCCACACCGGTAGCCCAACATACTGAATTAGAGATACTGCATGTGCAGCTAACATTGGGTAATACAGCAATGCAGGTCGTAGCCTGCTATAGGTCCCCAACCATGTCCCAAGACTAACATTCTTCGTTCTTAAGCACCCAGGAGAATATCAGGGTCCAACCTAACACTCTTATATTGGGTGACTACAACTACCCCATTAACTGGGACAACAACTCATGTACCAATAAACCTGCCCATTGTTTCCTGGAATTCATTAATTACAATGCCCTGGATGAGCACATTCGTACCCCAACTACAGGTGGCAGCATCCTTGGCCTGGTCATTACTAACAAGGGCAACTGTTGCTCTACACCAATAGCCAAATCCTCCTTGGGTAGAATCAACCACAAACGAATCACCTTGGGAATCCACATCCTTCCCACCCACCCCTGCAATGGTAACCACCAAGACAAACTTCTACAAAGCTAACTTTGGGCTCCTTAAAACAGAGGTGGCTAAGTTCACGGCACCCATGCAAATGGAGAATAGTTGCATGACCACCAAATCATACACCAATGCACTGTACGAACACATATACATATGCATGGATCTTGCCTTACCCAATAGAACCAAGACACTGTCCTCCAAAATATGAAGCCAATCTTCTGGTCCCCTGCCATACACAAACTCAACAACAGAACAAATAAATTGATGTGGAATAAGGTGAAGTCCCAAGACTGGAACAACTCCCTTATCGGCCTCAACAAAAGGTTGAGATCACTCATCAAATCCTCTTAAGCTAACTATGAAAACAGAATTGCAGCAGATAGTAAAGACAAACACAAGGCCTTCTATAGTTATGCAAATAATCTCCATGCCAATACCCAGATGTGCTCTGAGCTACTGTACAATAGTACCTCCTATACTGAGCCAGCAGATATTGCCAATATACTGTCCGACAGATTCAGTGCCAACCTTACCCCTCTCCCCCCCAAGGATCCAATCACAATACCAGTAAATTGCCAGAGACTCTGTAGTATTGCTGCACAGGTTAAAATAGCACTGTCCAAGGCCAGGAATACATCTTCGATGGGACCTGGCAATATCCCTGACTGTGTTCTACATGAACTACAGAGTGACCTGGCACCACACCTGTGTCCTCTGTTCAATCACAGCCTCACCTCAGGCGTTGTCCCTACCAAATGGCGCACTGCTACTCATCCCTCTACACATAGGAGGAGTGACTACAGACCCTGGGAACCATCACCTCATTAGCCTGATGAGTCTAATATGCAAAGCTATGGAATGCATCATCATTGACCTAAAAAACAAGGATATAAGGAATCTACAAACTCTGGATCTCACACAGTTTGGCTTTGCGGAGGGTAGATCATGCCTGCTCAACCCGGTCAACTTCTTTGAGTCACCAGAGCTGTGGATGATGTCAAGGTGGTCATACAGACTACCTTGATCTGGCCAAGG